>NC_140948.1:140100087-140170087 GCF_014529385.1 Adiantum capillus-veneris
ACATGCTTCAAAAACAATGAGTGATAAGGACTAGACTGTTTAAATCCAATCTCTTCAAGAATCTGGTTATCTTTTCACACCAAGCTCTAGATGCTTGCTTCAAACCATACAATGTTTTTTTCAACTTACACACATAATATGGAAACTCTGGATGTTGATAACCCTCTGGCTGTATCATATAAACTTCTTCTTCCAAGTCACCATTCAAGAATGCATTATCGATATCCATTTGCCGTAACTTCCAACTGAACATACTTGCCATTGCTATCACCAATCTGATTGTTGTCATCTTTGCAACCAACTAGACTAAATGTCTCATCATAATCAAGAACTTTTGTTTGTGCATAACCTTTAGCAACAAGCCTCGCTTTGTATCTTTCCACACTACCATTTGACTTGCACTTGACTCTCACAAGAGCATCCATCTCATCATCCATAGCTGACTCCCAATTTGATTTTCCAATTGCCTCTTGAAAACATGTAGACTCTTTATGTTGCACACGTGAAACCATGTATGCATAATGTGTACGCATGTAACCATTGTATGTCAATCTATCAACTGGATAATGCACCCTCTCCGATCTTCTCAATTGTGGTGCACTCTTCTCTTCAATTCTTGCATATGGGGATACATATTTCTCAGCATGCTTACTGCCAGGTGTCCTCAAATGTGGTAAACCATGCTCTTCATCAAAGCTTTCATCTCCAGAACTCTCCTCAACCACTTTCTTCTTGCCTTTCTCGTCTTGCTTCTTATCTCGCAAACGACCGCTCCATGGGTTGACACTTCCTGTAATCTCCTCTACCATATGTGGTCCTGAAATAGTTCTTGTTGATGGTCATGGCTTATCAACAACATGACGCACATTCTCTTGCTCTTCATACTCATCTTCTATCATCACTGGCTTTGGTTTATACCATGGTTCATGCTCACAAAATCTGACATCTCTACTGACATAAACTTGTCTTGTCGTAGGATCATAGCACTTGTAACCTTTCTTTTCAACTGGATAGCCCAAGAATATACACTTCACTGCCTTTGGATCCAGTTTCTTTCTTGCTTCGTTTGGCACATGAACATAGCAAACACATCCAAAAACTTTCATGTAGAAAACTGTTGGCTTGATCCCATAAAGTCTCTCATAAAGTGAAATTTCATGAATGGCAGCTATTGGTGTTCGATTCATAATGTGTACAGTTGTATGAACTGCTTCAGCCCAATATGTTAATGGCATATTCATCTCATTCATCATGGCTCTTGCAATCTCTGCTATGACTCTATTCTTTCTTTGAGCAACTCCATTTTGTCGTGGTGTGTATCTGCAAGTGATTTGTCTTCTTATGCCTTGTTCACGTAAGTAATCATCACAATTGTGTGACATGTACTCTCCCCCTCCATTTTTACGTAGGCATTTAATTTGACAACCATTCTCTTTCTCAACCATAACTTTGAACTCCAAGAATACCTCGAATGCCTCTGACTTTGCCTTTAGAAAGTAAACCCATGTCATTCTACTGTAATCATCTGTGAACGTGATAAAATATCGACAACCATTTGGCGTAGCATGATCACAAGGTCACCAAATATCTGAATGAACAATTTCCAAAGAACTTTGGCTAATTCTCCCCCTCTTTGGAAACTGTAAACAAAATTGCTTTCCAAATTGACTAGCTTCACAAACATGATCAAAATTCAATCTGCCAAACTTTAGCAATCCACGTACAATTTGATTTGATTTCATATGCTTTAGTCTTTTAAAATTGACATGACCATTCCTCTTATGCCATAACTCTCCCCAATCATCTTGAGTGGCTGGTTTTTTTGCATACATACCGCTGTGTAAACATGGATCTCCAGCTTCCAATGAGAACAAGCGACCTTTCTTTCTTCCACGTGCCAATATCTTGCCTAGTTTGCCTTTGTGAAACTCCTCTATGAAGCAACCATAACGATTAAATCGGACTTGCAACCCTTGATCTGTCATTTGTCCAACTGATGCTAAATTCTTTGTGATTGAAGGCAATATAGAACATCTCCCAATGTGTTGTATGTCCCGTCTTTTTTCTAGCAATGGAACTGAACCAACATGCGTAATCCTATGCATAGTATCATCACCTGTAAAGGACAAACTCATCCTCTTCTAACTTCTCTTTTCTGTCAAACCATTCACCATGATATGTCATATGATTTGTGGCACCACTACCTAAATACCAATCATATGTATGATGTGGCTCCACCATGCTTCCAACAACATGCTCCATAGGAAATAAATGTCCACTCGATCTATTATCATATATATTTTGATCATGAGGATTGTATCCAGCAAAGTTTCCTCCATGTCTGCCATAACCTCGGCCTCTTCCACCACGATCACGATTTTGATCTAGCCTTGTGTAACATTCTCTTTCAAAGTGACTATAAATGCCACATCTGTTACAGTATCCATCTCTTTGAGGATGTACAAATTGTCCACCTCCACATCCACGAGGTTTGGCTCTCTCCCTGCCTCTATGGTTGTAATCATTGTAACTTTGATTTTGTTGGTTTTGCATTGACCTCTTCCAGTATTGTTTCCACGACCATAGTTTCCTCTTCCACCTCTATTGTTTCCACGACCTCTAGAGTAAAAAACCTGATCTCTGAAATTGTTTTTTGATGTAGAAGGACCGACTTGCCTAACTTCACCTCTTCTTGCAAACAAAGGTTTACTAACTCTTCAAAATCAGGCATGTGTCCTCGAACAGATATAGATGTATCCAATGACTTGTATCCGGTCCCAAACCATTCAATGTCATTGAAACTAAGTCATCATCTGGAACTTCAACATTAATGCTCGCAAGATCTTCCTGTATTTGCTTTATCTCTGTCACATAATCTGATATGGATCTATTTCCTCGCCATACACAATGTAACCTTTGCTTCAAGTGAACTTTTCGTGGTTCTATATTGGAGTTGTTCGTCCTTGCTAGTATCTCCCATGCTTCCTTTGGAGATTGAGCCTTCTTCACATGTGGTATAAAGAAGTCACTAATGCATAGTGAAATCCAATGCATCGCTTTCTTTGATTCTCGATCCACTTCTTGTAAGCTTTTACTCCTGCTTGCCATGTTTTATATGCTTCAACATTCTCTCTGTTTGGTTCTAAACCAACCTCGGGACACTCTTGTTCACCTGTAATGTAGTCCCATAAACCTTCTTTGTAGTTAGCTTATCTCCAACAATATGTGTGACTTGAGTAGAACTTTCTGCCATCTTCACTCTCTCAATTGCTTCCAAAGGATTTTGACAAAATTTTGGCAGAGTTCTGTTTGTATTTGGACAATATCTCAAGTGACAATCTCAACCAAAGTACTCATAAACACTGACAGAAAATCTCTCACTGCCAAGGGAAAATCCAATGACTCACTTTGCCACAGACTGACTCAATACTATGCATAAATACTCTAAAACAATGTCCACATGGACGTGTATGCAAATGCAATCCATATGCTATCATGTACCACATATCTATACATCCACCTTCATCCCATAGTCGTAAATGACATATGAGGTCTTTAGCGGGGCCAGTTGGGGGCTTCACTCCAGTACCTAATCCACCTTGCCAAGGTACCAAAGCTCCCAAGGCAAGGCTTCAAAAAACCTCACTCGACCCTCACAAAGGCTGCAGTTTTCCAAAATACATTAACCGCATATCTATACATAACCACAAGGTACTCAATTTTACAATATAACCGCTTCAACTTCTTCCCACAACCTTTCTTACATAGGCGGTTGTCCATAACGGATCCACAACAACCAAATATAATCTTTGATAACACAATATCATGATGCAAAAGCTCTATGTCGCTCTCCAAAACATATGTAAATGCTGAATTCTTCACCTGTAACCTGTAAATCTACTGTCGAGAGCAAAACTGGAAATCTCATATGCCTATGTGAGCTGGCTGTTTGCTGCAAAAAAATTCTATTGCAGATTTTGGCAAATCTGAGTATGCCAATGTGTCCGAAATGCCCAAAAACATACAAATGGACTCTTGGATCACTATATTCCGAGTTTGGGTGAGGGAGTTATGACCAAAAAACCTCTCTTTTTGGTTGTTTTCTAGAGCTGCGGAAATCTGTGTATTGACTATAGCTCCTTAAACTGAGCTCTGATACCACTTTGTAAAGTGCACAGATGATACAGAAGGTAGGAAAGAAGACTACGTACGCACACCAACACACATTGAGACACACACACACACACACACAATTGTTACCCTGCAAGCAGCAGCCATTCAACGTGTTGTTCTCACTCTTCTTGATTTTGAACTATTATCCAAAGTATATTTACAACATAGTATAGTCAGTGTCCGGCCGCCCATAGCACAAGGGCCATATTCTTCAACATCATATTCTTTAACAGTTTTCTGTGCGCAGCGTGTGAAGATAGATAGCGACAGCCGATGGCAGCTTGAAAAATTAGAGGAAGGTGAGGGTCTCCACGTGTCGCCTTCTGATTGATTTACACGGCATGTTGGATCAACACCAAAATTGAGTTGTTGAGTTCTTGCTGGTAGTCCTCCTTGCTATAGATGCATTAAAGAGCCTTTAAAAATTACATGAAGTACTCCAAATTCAATGCAAATCTATTCTTTCCCAATGCCTTAAAATAGTCAAAATAGTACACCTGACATCGTGTTAACGTGTGTGTGTGTGTGTGTGTGTTTGTGTGTGTGTGTGTGTGTGTGTGTGAGAGAGAGAGAGAGAGAGAGAGAGAGAGAGAGAGAGAGAGAGAGAGAGAGAGATTATGCAAATCCACCATTTTTCAACAACATGGAAACTATAATTGTACGCATGTGTAAGGACATGGGTCCTACGGGCAAAGCCACCGGCACGGCCGGACAGTGTGTATGCTAAGGGGAGGCTATAAGATAGCACGGTTGGATGGAGACTAGTACACGCATTACCACCACCCTTTCATTGGTATCCGATCTATTTTTGAAAAAGGAAAAAAGCGGGTTGCATGTCCATGCGGGGTGCTGCTTCTCTCTCACGATCTACAGGAAGCGACGTCTCCGTTGTGTAGCAAAAAGAAGGCAAGCACATTTTCTATGCGCAGCACGTGAAGATAGACAGTGACAATCGACCGCAGCCAACGGGCGACCAATGCAAACTCGATCGGCAACTCTACAACACCAAGGCTCCAAAGGCTTTCGTTGGCACCGTTGGTTGCGCACGTAGGAAGCCCTGCTTAACCCTTGCATGAAGGTGGGTTGAAACCACCCCATGAGGGTAAGAGGCCAACACTTTACCATCAAGCTATTGAGCCTTATTGTGTATAAAAAGGAAAAATAGCATACTTGTGTTGAGAATAAAGCTAGAAGGAAAGGGAAAGCTTCAAACTTCAAGGAAGCAGTTTCACCCTTCCTTTCCACTTCTTGGAGGAAGGCAAGTTTTCCTCCAAAAATTCTTTTTTACTCAAGGAGGTAGCTTCAAAGTGACCAAAAGCCTTCACAAAAACAACGTGTTTTTGTGAAGAATCAACAAAGGTGTCATAATATATAATATCTAGCTTACCCAAATGATTTTCTCATATTAAACTGATCATTTAATGTGGGAGAATAAATGGGAACAAGAGTTACAATAAAGACATGTGCTTTTAGACCTATCTAAGTAGTGGATTAAAAGGAAAGATGGTTGCATCTCAATACGGGTCCAAAAGGAGATGGTCTACCAAAGAGCAATGTGCAATAAGTGCTTCTAAACTTATCTTAGCAGGGGACCAAAAGGAGAGATGGTTGCATCTCAATAGGGTCCAAAAGAAGGTAGTCTATCAAAGAGCAACGTGCATCTAATAGAGCTTAAAAGACCTTAGGTTTAGCTTCATTGAAGACCTCCAATGGTTAGTGTTAAAAGTCCTTTGACCTTAGGCAAGCTAGGACTGAGCTTGAGGTGGGAACCCCACTTAAGCTTGAGGTGCTTGTCGTGCTTGATGATTAAGGTTCCTGAGGTGCTTGTCATGCTTGATGACTAAGGTACTTGAGGTACTTGTCATACTTAATGAGAAAGGTGCTTGAGAAGCTTCCCATGCATTGGGAGTAAGGTGCTTGAGTCAAAAAGATACCCTACAAACTTAATGAGGAAGGTGCTTGAGAAGCTTCCCATTCAATGGGGGGTAAGGTGCTTGAGTCAAAAAGACCCTACAAACTTAATGAGGAAGGTGCTTCAAAAGCTTCCCATGCATGGGGGGTAAGGTGCTTGAGTCAAAAAGAGACCCTACAAACTTAATGAGGAAGGTGCTTGAGAAGCTTCCCATGCATAAAAGTTCCAAAGTTAGGAGAATCTTTGACATAACCTCCCACTCACCCAAAGGGCATCCCTTTTCTCAAAGGACACATGGGACACATGTCAGACTCTCCCTATGCTTAACCACATGGTGTGCTTAAATGCTATTGGTTGGACTAAAGAGGGGTCCAATGAGCTTCTAGTTCCATCCAACAAATATCTAGATATTTTCAAGCTCTCTCTCTCTAAGGGGGTAAGGAGGACACTTGTCCAAAGACTACCCATGTACTTGAATGCATGTTGAATGTGATTGGCTAAGGGAGAGAGGGGTCCAATGAGCTTGAAGCATCTGGAGAAGCTACAACTCACCCCAAGCAAGCAAGGAGGGTGCTGGGCGGATATACACCACACACACACTCATTTTGTGGATTCATTCTCACTTGGTGAAAGTTGAGGAACTCCGTCTCCTTCTCCAAGCTTGTGAGAAGTGAGAGCCTACACCAACACTCTTGGCTATGGAATGCAAATCCAACCAAGATCCATGCTTCAATGCTTAAGCTTGCCATCTTCTCCATCTTCATTACTATGCTATTAGGTATGCTAGCAAGAAGAGTGATGATAAGTGAAGAACTATTTATTTCTCCTATGGAATGTTTCTTCTTCCTCTTCCCTACCCTCATTCCCCGCTAGCTCTCTCCACCTTCGAAGGTGTTTGAGGCCTTGGGACCGAGGCTTGGGATAATTAATGCTTTCTACAAGGTTATTCTATGCTTGTGATGCATGAAGCTTTCCATCTTCATTGTGTTACCTAGGTCATAAGGAACACAAAGATTGTATTGTACCAAGTCTCTCTTGATGGGACAAACTATAATACAAATGCCTATTGGAGGGGGGACCAGCTTCGTATGAACCGGTCCTCAACAGTTGTCATGTTCTCTAAACTCTCTCTCTTGCAAAAGTATTGTTCATGCCAAGTTAACTAAGTACCATGTTTATGTTGCTACCATCAATTAAGTTTACCCGCTATGCTCACAAAGTAATCTCACAAAAGTGCTTTGTCTAATTTCCTAATTCCGCTACTCTCAAAGTTCATAGGCCATTTCCATTACAAAGGTGTTCTTACAATGAACGACACGTGAAGCGCTACAATTTCTGCAAGGCAAGGTTCGCATGCAACACAAATCACGGAGCATAAAAAACACAAAGATTTCAAGCTTCATAAGGTACAAGTTGACTTTTTTTTTTCTCTCTTTACATTAGTGTATGTTTACCATGGCCAGTGAGGATATCCTACCTACACACACTTTTGATTTTGAGTACGTAGATCAAAATCAAGGCACCACGGGTGCTGCTGACACTAATATGCATGATGATGATGATCTAGGAGATCATGGCCTTGTAGTTATGGCTGCTTTCAAGACTTTGGAAAATCACCAAAGCGTACTTGAACGCAACCTCTCTGCACTCAATGCAAATGTTACAAATCTTATGGAGCTACTTGTGAAAAATATGAATTCAAGTCTCTCTCTTAAAGGCAAGGCCTATAAGTGGTGGATGACATTTTCAATAGATGCTCGTCCTCTGTCTTGGGTTGCGTTTCAAGCTCCTTTCTCCAAAGAGTTTTTGGACTCCAATGAAGAAGATAATAATTGGTTAGTATGGGATGCATGCCTCATGTCTGGCCTCTCTCTCACACAATACCTTTCGAAGTATCGAGAAATCATTTTAAAACTAGAAGGTCTAGATGAATTCCAAAAGATACGGGGTTTCAATAGGGGTCTTGACAAAGACTATCGTCTTCATGTCAAGAGTCAAGACCCAACATCCAAAAACTTTGAAAGAAGCCATCAGTCATGCCCAACGATATGATGATGACCAAGAGAGGAAGGGAAATGTTCCCTACTCTAAGAATAATTTTGCTAAGAGCAATGTGGCTAAGAGCCAATGGCAAGGTAGATCTCCCACACGTTCCAAGAGAAATAAGAGACATTCTACCTCTCCACTCCCACACGAGGCTAAGAAGCCTAAGCAATCACGAGATACTCCACGTGGATCTCTTAGCATTGCTGATTTTGAGCGTGCAAAGAAATACAATTTGCGTTTTAGATGTTTTTCGGACCAACATAACAAGAGATATTGTCCTCTTTTGCAAGGCAAAGAAAACGCCACGCACACAGTGCAACACCTCACATTAGATTCATCTCCTAAATATTGTGCTGTAGAGGTTCTTCATATGGAAGAAAGCAGAAGTTTTGTGTGCCTGCTTCAATGTGGCAACCCACCTTTGGCCCCCATGATTTGATTTGCATGCATGGCACTATTAATGGACAACGTGTTCGTATTTTAGTGGATGATGGTGCAACTCATAACTTTCTGAACTATAAGCTATTCAAGAAATTCAATCTTGCATAGACTCCCTGCTCTCACAAGTATGTGATCGAACAGATGTCTGGCAGTGATAAGGAAGTATGGGACACGGTAGTTCAAGGGGTTGAGCTTATTGTTCAAGATCATACGATGACCCTTGACTTTCAAGTTATGAACATGTACCGTGTTGATGTAGTTTTAGGATGGGAGTGGCTACATGGTTTAGGAAACACATTGCACACTAGTTATGAACACAACTCCTTATCCTTTATGGCCAATGGTAAACATGTGCTTTTGCTTGGTGAGAAAAATATACCATATGCACCTCTTATATGTACAACCAAGATTTCTATTTTGCAGAAAGCAGATTTAATAGATGAAGTCTTTTTGTGTTACTGCTTGTCTCCAAGTCTTGTGAATTCTCAAGAGCAAAGTGCGGTGAATTCTAGTAATGGTATGCAAAGTGCAATGAATTCTAATGATAAGCAAAGTGTTAACAAATCTAATGAGCAAAGTGCTCTCAATTTTAATTCTATAGAGCAATATGCAATTATTGTAAAACAAACATTACAGGAATTACAAGATTCTCTATCCCAGCATACCTCTAGTTTACTCACCTTTTGCACGGCAAAAGCTAACTCACTTACTCACGGAGTATAGTGATGTATTCTCAAGTGATTTACCGCCGGGTTTACCCCCTACACGCGTTGTGCAGCATGGCATAGATGTCTTGCCATGCACTAAACCGGTGAGTAAACCACCTTATCATATGATTGCTAAAGAAGCCAAGGAGGTTGAGAGTCAATTGGCTAACTATCTTGCCCGTGGTTTCATTAGACGTAGCACTTCGCCTTGGGCATCACCAATTCTATTGGTAAAAAAGAAAGATGGTACTATGCGCATGTGAGTAGATTATTGCGGATTAAACGCCATAACCATCAAGAACAAGTATCCTCTACCTCAAGTAGATGAGTTGTTTGATCAACTCCATGGGGCAAGATACTATACAAAGATAGATCTTCGTTCAGGATACCACCAGGTGCGTATCCTTTTGTAAGATATCTCCAAAACTGCCTTTAGAACACGGTTCGGACGTTTTGAATTTTTGGTTATGCCTTTTGGTTTAACCAATGCTCCAGCTACATTTATGACACTCATGGATAGTGTGTCTTACGTCCCTATCTTGGAAAATTTGTTGTGGTTTTCCTTGATGACATTCTCATTTACAGTAAAACTGAAGATGAACACATAGAACACTTACGATTAGTGTTCAAACAGCTACGAGCTCATGCACTGGTATGCTAAGCAAAGCAAGTGCAATTTCTTTAAAACAAAGATACATTACGTCGGTCATGTGATCTCTTATTCTGGCATCAAAATGGACACTGACAAGGTCGTTTCCATTCCTATGATGGATCAACTTAAAGAAAAAGGTAAGACCTTTTCTTGGGAAGAAGCCCAAAAACGCAGTTTTGAACATTTCAAGGTAGCTATAGCCACTACTCCCATCCTAGCAATCGTTGACCCACTTAAGTCGTTTGTGGTAGAGATTGATGCCGGTGATAAAGCAATCAGTGTGATATGTCTCCAGGAGGGAAGACCTATAGCCTTTGAAAGTAAAAATTTAGATAGATCTCAACAAAATTATTTTGTCTATGAGAGAGCTCTATGCCATAATTCACTCTTTACAAAAGTGGCGACACTATTTATATGGTGCCGAGTTTGAAGTAGTTTTTGACCACCATCAGAGTATCAAATGGTTTACTACTCAAACGGACTTGAAGGGCCGTAAATCTAGATGGACAAAAATCATTCAAGATTATGATTGTACGCTATGATATCACAAGGGGCGATATAATGTAGTAGCGGATGCTCTAAGTTGAATGCCTCAGATTAATTCACTTGCTTTCACAAAAATAAAGAGTGGATTTTTGGAGTCATTACGTGGCAAGTGTGCACAAGATCAATCTTATGCTAAAGTGTGGAGTGCAGTTTTAAAAAGGGATCCCTCACACTCACATGTCTCTGTACATCCAGATCAACATGTCTATGCACGCGCAGATAAAAACTCCAACACATAGAGCTCAACCCCTACTCAGGAAGAGCTTAAGCGATGGAAGAATTTTTCCATTGATGATGGCTACTTACTCCACAAGGGTAGAATATGTGTGCCAAAGGACTCAGACACTAGGTGCCAGATCTTATTTGAGTGTCACGATTGTCCAAGTGCCGGTCATCTAGGTATTTGCAAGACGTATGCCTTAGTTCAACGGCAATTTTATTGGTCGGGCTTACATCATGTTGTTCAAGAGTACGCACTAAGCTGCCAACAACGCCAAGTTAATAAGACAGAGCTCCTCAAGGTAGGTGGCCTTTTACATCCTTTAGAGATTCCACAAGGTAAGTGGGAGAGTATATCTATGGATTTTGTGGTAGGACTACCTACTACAAATCATGGCCATGATGCCATATGGGTAATTGTAGACCATCTCACAAAGATGGGTCGATTCATTCCCACTAAGACTACGGTTAAGACACCGAAACTAGCATGGCTATTTGTAGAGCATATATATAAACTCTACGATCTTCTAGCTAGTATCATTAGTGACAAAGATTGAAAGTTCGATAATCACTTCTGGAGAGCTGTGTTTCAACAGTTGGAACTAAACTTACTCTAAGTACAGTTGATCATCCAGAAAGAGATGGTCAAACCAAAAGAGTTAGTCAAGTGCTAGAGGATATGCTACAAGCGTACGTTAGCAAGAAGAAAACCAATTGGTAAGACAACTTACCTATATTGGAATTTTCTTAGAAGTTCAAAGCATGCGACTACACGGTTTAGTCCATTTATGCTTTTATATGGATTTCAACCTAAATCACCCGTTACGGTGGGGTTGGCTAAGGAGAAGATACAACAAGCGAAGGATTTTCTCCAAGACCATTTTGACATGCTTTGAGTTGCTCGACAGAATGTTAAGCAAGCTAAGATCGATATAAGAAGTACGTAGATGAGCATCATCGTCTTGCTACTTTTGAAGAAGGAGACAAGGTTTTCCTCAAAGTTCTGGAGCATTCTGAAAGTCTGAAGACGGGAAAAGTTTCTAAACTTTTACCACACTATTGTGGACCGTTTACCATTCTCAAACGTATAGGTCAAGTGGCTTATAAGTTAGCTCTTCCAGAGTACTCACGAGTTCATCTTGTTTTTCATGTTAGCCGTTTATGAAAACAGCTAGGACAGAATGATAATGTCATTGACACAAGTGTGTTTGTTGACCTTAGTGAACTTCCAAGCATATCTCATGAGCCCGAAAAGATTTTGGATTCTCATGAGCTTCACACCAGACATCATGTCAGACAACTGGTGTTGGTAAAATGGCTAGATAGACCTGAAGAAGGTTCTACATGGGAGAATGTCTCCGCACTTAAGAAACATTTTCCTACATTTGTTTTCGAGGACGAAAAAGATTCTCCAAGGGGGGGGGGGGGGGGGGGGGGGGGGTAATGTAAGGACATGGGTCCTACGGGCAAGGCCATCGGCACGGACGGATAGTGTGTACGCAAGGGGGAGGCTATTAGATAGCATGGTTGGATGGAGACTAGCACACGCATTACCACCACCCTTTCAGCCTGACAACTTGCGTGTGTGGGTGTGTGTGTGTGTGTGCGCGATGCATATGTGTAAGGAGACATGGGTAGTTTGAATTTATTAGAAGTCGGGTGAAGGATGAGTCGCTCGCAACCGTTTGACTAAAAATATTCCATGTGCTCATAACGAGAGAGAGAGAGAGAGAGAGAGAGAGAGAGAGAGAGAGAGAGAGAGAGAGAGAGAGAGAGAGAGCTATCCATCAAGAATTCAACTCAAAAGAATTGAGAAAGGGAGAAAAGGTGGAAAAAGAGATAGCAAAGATCTACTTGATGAATCTTGATCTCAAGACCTAATATGAGAGAGAGAGAGAGAGAGAGAGAGAAAGAGAAGGAATGCATAGCTATGCATTGTTATCTTGCTAGAGTGATTCCAAGGACTATAGTTCCATTCTTCTCACACGTTGGCGAGCAGACACACACACACACACGTACCTATATATGACTTCGTGTGGTGTGTGTGTGTGTGTGTGTGTGTGTGTGTGTGTGTGTGTGTGTGTGTGTGTGTGTGTGAGAGAGAGAGAGAGAGAGAGAGAGAGAGAGAGAGAGAGAGAGAGAGAGATCCAATTGCTATGATTTTCTTGGCTACAGCAATGCATGGATCACATGCTAGTATATTCTTCACCAGACATGTTGCTTCTTTGCAAAAATTGACTTGTAATTTTTGTGATATTCTCTCAATAGAAGGGCAAAATAAATTTGTGCCTTCCATAGGAAAGCGTACTATCTTGAGTGGCTATCTTTTCAAAGGATAGGGGCCCTTCAAATTTTTGGCATGCTATAGGCCTTAGTATCCATATGGGGGAAGGTCGTTCAATTTGACATGTGTCCCTTGAGAAGCTTTAACAAGTGAAAGAGGAGTGAAAGGGTCATGGTGGCTTTCTTAAACAATAAGAAAGTGATAAAATCATTAAGTTGAGCTCCACCGGAATCACTAGTTTGAAAAGGATTGCCTCATCTTAGCCTTGAACCAATTGAAAATTGAGACTAACCGGTTGCAAACCATGGTAAAGGGAAGAAAAACTGGTGAAATATGTGAGAAAATAGTTCAAAAATCATGCACATTCTTAATTTCTGCTAGTATCTCCGGTTTGCTTCTTTGTGAGGAGAAAACTCGATCGACGATAGTTTAAGAGACTTTCCCGAATATTGACTAGAATTAAGTTATAAAATGAAAAAAAAGTCAAGCCATGTGAGACGATCAAAATGAAATGTGAAATAAAAAAACTCATCAAAATATATATGTGTCTTTGTAAATATATATATCCTCCTAAGATTAATCCTACCATGCTTAAGTATATGTTCCCCTTTTCCTCTCTCTCTCTCTCTCTCTCTCTCTCTCCACACACACACATACACACATAATAAAAATACATAGAGGGGCCTTTAAGCTACTTCATTCCAAGGATATATCAATAGCAAATCAAGCATAAAGTAAAAATATATCATTGAGCTTATCAATTTATATAATTTAATCTATAATTTACCTTAGTAAAATTAAGCTATAAGTTTTAAATGTAATTTAAACATTTATGACATAGTATATTTATTTGTGCAACTATTGAGTTTTATTATGGATGAAAGTAAGAAAAATTAAATGATTATCTATACGAGCATGATTTATAAACAAACAAGGTAAGTTATCAAGTTATGTTTCAAGAGTTCACGGAAAAAAAAAACAATGTAATGAGTTTTCTATTGTTTTTAAAACCTTCATTCTACTATAAGGTTAATATAGCTTTCTGCTAATGTCAAAATGGTGTACATTTAAGAGACAAATTATAGACCTTTAAAAACTCTACTTAAACAAGATATCCTTTATATAAGAAAAAAGGACATTAATAAACTATTAAATCTTCTTACTTAAAAGGAGATTTTTGAATTAAGAATATATTTCTATCACTTATGGTGAAGATTATAACGTATTTTTTCACAAAGTTTTTTTTTTGCAGGCGTCATGATTTTATTACTTGTTACACTTGTGACTCTTAAAGGGAATTGTATATATTAAGAATATGATTTTTTAGAAATTAATTAAAGAAAAGTGATGACAAAACTTGACAAGGTGAATGGAACTTTAGAAAGTAGCTCCTAAAGTAAATACACCACACTTGAAATCATTTCCTTTAGATTTCAACTAGTATGTGAACCGCACGGTGTTGCAGCTAGAACATGCAGGGTTTCTATTCTTACAACTACAAAGGTGAAAAATTATATAGATTAGATTCTTTTACATGTATACGCTCTCTTGCATTTCAAAAAAATGATTCACAACCTCTCTCTATGGATTCTCAAAAAAAATTATACATGCAAGGGACTGTAAATATTCCTTTAATACCAAGCTTCACTAGGCAGGTTCTCACATGTTGCGTAGGATTTTTATAGTCCTTATTCAATGGATCTAGGAGTTCTTTATAGCTATTGAAGAGAATAGAGAGAGAGAGAGAGAGAGAGAGAGAGAGAGAGAGAGAGAGAGAGAGAGAGAGAGAGAGAGAGATTAATATTTATATTCTCCTCCTCCTCCTTCTCTTTGTTTAATTGAAAAGTTATCTAGGTTGCTTGCAATTGTTTGATTCTCTCTCTCTCTCTAGTGCCCAAAAAAAACTTTAAATATTATATTCCTTCATATTTTGTAGGTTTTCTTGCCTTCTAATTTAAAATTTAGAGGTAACGTTTCAAAATTTTAAGTGACATTAAATTTTTTTCTCAAGCTTTGCTCCCAAGTCATGAAGTCTCCAATGTTTATAGTGTTTTTCATACAATAGAAGTTGCTACTTTTTAAGTAGCATGCTAGAGAGAGAGAGAGAGAGAGAGAGAGAGAGAGAGAGAGAGAGTGTCTGATTGTCTGAGAAAAAAGAGAGCTATAAAGGGATTACTAGCTCCATAATGAAGGATAATTTAACCTTAACTAGCTACTCCAAGGAGCTGATGCTTGCACACCTTTGGTCAAACATGGAAGATGATCATGCCTATGTGTACCACATCTGAGAGATGTAGTTGGCCATGGACATGCAGAAGATGTGTAGTGCCATTTCCACCCAATGAGCCATCTTGTGAGGAGTACCATCACCACTTGGTTGCACTCACATCGAGTTGGTATGCTAAAGATGAGTAATTTCAAACCTTTAGAAGAGGTAAAAAGAAGCATAGCTCATGTTTGCTCATTGGATGACTTATACATCAGAATCGACATTCTCAAGTCCATGGGATTAGCCCATAACTTGATGTAGGAAGAGATAAAGAATTGTTTGTAGACATCAAAGCATGTTGCTGGCCGCTAGCCTTCAAAGGATCATCTCCATACCCATCCCACATTTACGCTAACCAATAGTTCAAGAAACCATTAATGTGTTAGACATCTTGCAAGGTTTGGATGAGGTAGAATCTTGTTACCATCATCATTAGATGTTGGATCAACGGTACCTTCAAAAAATAATGTGTTAAGGCAATGTGATACTTTCCTCTCCATACGAAAAGTCTCAAAGCTTTCATCTCTTGTAGCATTGATATTGTGTACTATCCCAATGTTGGAAAAAAAGCTAGGTTTAGTGCAATCCCACTTAGAAACATATTTGAGTGTACGCTTATTGTAATCATATGTATGTTTTCCAAGTTTTTTGGGAATAATATTGTGTATGTGAGTGATTAAAAAAAACCTAGGCTTAGTGTGATCCCACCTGTAAAATAAAACCTTCAGATATAGTAAATTTGCCTTTAAAATTTCTCATACGTAGGTTTTCCAACTTTTTGGGAGAAAGTATTTTGTATCTCAGTGCTAAAAAAAACCTACATTCAGTGTAATCTAACCTACAAATTTTGAGATTTACCTCTAAATTCTAAAATTTTGAAGATAAGATCCTACAAAGTTTAGACAAATTTAGTGTAAAGACTTACCTCTAAATTCTAAAATTTTGAAGATAAGAACTCCTACAAAGTTTAGACAAATTTAGTGTAAAGACCATTAAATACAATAAATTCGCCTCTAAAATTTCTCATAGGTAGGTTTTCCAAATTTTTGAAAAAAGCATTGTGTACATGAGTGCTCGAAGAAAATCTAAGTTTAATGCAAATATAGTAAATTTGCCTCCTTGGAAAGTGACCCAAAGAGTAAGAAACCCTAAGAATGGGGGTGCCAAGGGCCACATAGGCTACATTTAAATATGGTGTACATGTTGACCAAAACATTTTCAAACAGGATGGTTGTTTTAAAGAGACCCTCAATATCCAATTTAGTTTTCTCATGTCAAGTACTTGCATGATGCCACATGCCTTTGAGATATAAGGATACACAATTGTATCCAGACACGAGCCCTCACCTTGCCTCATGTGAAAAATACTTACATCTTCCTTACCCTCACCCTTCTCCTTCCAAGCATATGTGGCATTCTAAACTACAAACATTAATACTTCAAAAAAAGCAATGTTTATCCAAGTGCTTGAAAAAAAACATAGGTTAAGTGTAATCCCACCTACAAATTTTGAGGTTTATCTCTAAATTCTAGATTTGAAGAGGAGAAAACCTACAAAGTTCATACAAATTAGCAAGGATGAATTACATATCAAACGGGAGGCATACAATCATCATCATACATGCAAACTGAGAAATTCAAATATAAAAACTTTCAAATGTGGTAATTTTGTCTCTAAAATTTTATCATATGTAGGTTTTCTCAATTTCAACTTTTTTGTGGGATTCTCCAAGAGCCCTTGATGTTAACCTCCAAATTTTGTAAAAACCTTCAAATTTTAAGGAAAAATCTCCAAATTTTATAGGCAAATTTTAGGAAAATCATGGAAAGACCTTCAAATATACTTTTCTCATATATACGTTTTCTAATTTTTTGAAAAGAGCACTATGTATCCAAGTGCTCAAAAAAATGGCTAGGTTTAGTGTAATCCCACCTACAAATTTCAAATTCTAGATTTGAAGGTGAGAAAATCCATGAAGTTTATAGAAACATAATGTCAAAACACTCAAATATATTAAATCTCAAGATTAAAGTTCTCATATGTAGGTTTTCTAAGTTTTTGGAAAAAAACACTATGTATCCAAGTGCTCAAAAAAACCTAGGTTTGGTGTAATCCCACTTACAAATTTTGATATTTACCTCTAAGTTCTAATTTGAAGGTGAGAATGCCTACAAAGTTCATAGGGAAAAACCTCAGTTTAGTGTAATCCCACCTATAATTTTTCTAATTTGAAATTGAGAAAACCTACAAAGTTTAAAGAAATTTAGCATAAAAACCTTTAAACATAGTAAATAGTTTACTCCACCTTTTGTCATTGTCAACTTGGAATTTCTCGCCACTCGCTCTAGATTTTCTCCATGTCTTGGATTCTTCATTTGGTCACCTTTGTTCTTCATTGGCTATAGGACCAATTGCTCTCTCTCTCTCTCTCTCTCTCTCTCTCTCTCTCTCTCTCTCTCTCTCTCTCTCTCTCTCTCTCTCTCTCTCTCTCGCGCGTTCTTCACCTTCACGCATCCCAAGCCTCCCCCTGTGGGCGAGGGGCTGCCCTAGGGGGGGCGCCAACAGCCTTGCCCCATCCCAACTAAGCTTCGTCGCACCTGTCCCCCACGAGCAGGACCCGGGTCGGCTTCGCCACATCTGTCAGGCTCGGTTGCCTTGCGAAGCTCGCCTTGCTGCATCTGTAAGGCCCGGCATCGCTGCATCTGCCAGGCTCGGCCCACGAGCAGGAGAAGCCATGCGCGCAAGCCCGTCGACTGCCCTGCAAAAACCCGTCCTCGTGCGAAGGCCTCTCGACCACCCTGCCCCGCACAGGCCTGTTTTGTCAACGAGACTGGCCACTGGGGTCCGAGGCTCTGCTCGTCCACAATCCCGCACGCTCGACTGTCGTGCTCTCCACTGCAAGTCCGAAACCCTGCTCGCCCACTAGGCATGGACACTTAGTCTCTCTCTCTCTCTCTCTCTCTCTCTCTCTCTCTCTCTCTCTCTCTCTCTCTCTCAACTGCAGGTTTGATCACCAGCCCATATGTCCTCAACACCCCCAATGCACCCCTAGCTGGAATGCATCCTTCGGAAACAAACAACCAGTAAATACAGAGACATCTTTTAGGCACAAGGGTTGCAGCAATCATGGCCACACGGGCGTCGTCCCGAGGCAAGCTGACTTTTGTCGGGGTTGTGGCAACACCCCCGAAGATGGACACCACGACCCGCCTCCAACATGAAGTCGAAAGACTCCGCAAGGAGAACGATGAGCTGAAACAAGGACTGGTGGTCATCAAGGCTAGACTCACCATAGTAGAGAACTCCAAGGCGGAAACAATGGAAGAGATGGAAATCAAGATCAACCAAACAAAAGCAGAGGTGGAGACCTCTCTCACCAATACGATCAAGAATCAAGTGCAACAAGTTATCCTCCACAAGGTCGATGATCGGGTGACGTCCACGCTACTCGAACAACAACGGCAAGATAGTATAGCTCTCAACGTTCGCATTGGTGGGCTTCCTAGCAACTGGCAAGGTGAGGGGGATCTCAACAACAAGTCTTTTGCCCGCATTCAATCCGCAACCCACATGATACAATGGGACCTAGTCACAATCAACTCTCTTACACACAAATACCGCACGAACCATGCAATCATCACTTTCAAGACCAAGGCGGACCGAATCAAACTCCTCGAGCAATCGAGGCTTCTTAAAGACACTAAAATCTAGTTTGCAAAAGACCTTACTCCCGCCCAACTCAAGCAGAAGAAAGTAGAACTACAAAAGATGCGAGAGGCGCGCATTGCAGGAAAATGGGCAGTTTACCGAGGAGGCAAAGCTATTATCCAGGAGTTTCGAACTCCCAAATCGGCTTCCTCCTCATCTACCCCTCCTTAGGTTTTGGTCATTTTCTTTTTGTTCACCCCCCGATGGACCCTCAGTCCTTAACTGAGATTGTATCTGACAATGTATTGTTTTTATTTGCGGTCCCATAGGTCATATCTGACCTCCGTGGACGATAATTCAATCTATCTATCTATCTCTCTCTCTCTCTCTCTCTCTCTCTCTCTCTCTCTCTCTCTCTCTCTCTCTCTCTCTCTCTCCCCAATCCTAAGCTCCTCGTGTCGCTTCATCCTTAGCCTCCCCTTGGGCTAGGGGTTGCCATGTGGGGGGGCGTTAACACAAGCCTTGCCCTCCCTCTCAACCAAACACACCTTGCCTAACTTATCATGTTCGAGCTACTACCCTCGTGACTCTGTTCATGTTGTTGTCCACAAGCTCTGCTCGAGTTGCCAACAACCGCGAGCCCTACCCACTCGACTTTGTTGGAGCAACACACAACCGAATTTGTTTGAGCTACTGTCCACACAAATCTGTACGAGTTGCCGCCAACAACCCCAAGCTACTACCGACACAAATTTCTTTGAACAGTACACGACCCCTGCAAGCAAAGCCCTACCCATGCGACTATGCTCCAACACGGCTCTATCTCACCAGCCTTTTCCTAATTTTCCTTAGAGACTCGCTTTGAGCGTTGATCTTGACTTTGCTCGAACTACCCTCAAGACGACTCTCTTACACCGCTGCTTAGAGTTCGTATATAGGAAGCTTGCCTGCCATGGCCACTCGGGGCCTCATCCCAAGGCAAGCCTACATTTTTCGGGATTGTGGCAACACCCCCAAAGACGGACATCATATTACATCTTCAAAATGAAGTGGAGAGACTTCGCAAGGAGAATGAGGAGTTGAAGCATAGACTCGTCGTCTTCAAAGCTCCGCTTACCATAGTGGAAAATTAAGAAAGAAAGAGATAGAATAGATGGAATTCAAGCTCAATAACACAAAGGTAAAAGTAGAGTCCACCCTCACAAAGGAGGTCAAAACCCCAAGTACACGATTTCATCTTCTACAAGGTTGAAGACCGTGTGACGCCCATGCTACACGAATGGAAACGCCAAGAGGATATCACCGTCAATGTTCGCATTGGTGGGCTTCCAAGCGATTGGAAAGGGGAGGGGGATCTCAAGTTCCACGAGGCCTTTGTTCACATCCAAACAACAACCGACATGGTACAATGGGATGAAGCCACAATCACCTCCCTTACACACAAACATCGCACCAACCATGCAATCCTCTTATTCAAGACTAAGGTGGATTGAATTAGACTCCTTGGACAATTGAGGCTTCTCAAAGACACCAAAATTTGGTTTGTAGGAGATCTTACACCCGCCCAACTCAAACAGAAGAAGGCAAAACTCCAAAAGATGCGAGAAGCACACACAGCATGGAAATGGGTAGTTTATCCAGGAGGTAAAGCCATTATTGAGAAGTTCCAAACTCCTAAAGTGGCTCCCCCCTCACCTACCCCTCCTTAGGTAATGTTCATTTCATTTTATCTTCCCTTTACCACCCCTTGTTGGACCCTCATTCCTTAATTGAGATGTATCCAATAACCTCGTCACTCTGAAGGAACTTTGTAATGTTTTGTTCTTAGTCCCATAGGTCATATATGACCTCCGTAGACGATCATTAAATCTCTCAATCTCTCTCTCTCTCTCTCTCTCTCTCTCTCTCTCTCTCTCACACACACACACACACACACACACACACACACACACACACACACATACTAACACATGAGCACACCACATACACACAACATGGACGCGTACGCATGCACGAGAAACTGTTGCAAATCAAGATTGGACTGAGACCTTCAAGCGCAAATTCAGACCTTTTCTTTATATACTTTGAAAGGTTAAAAATTGAAGGATGAAAAGGTTCACAAGCTCGAGGATCCCAAGATTTAGAGAAAGGAGACATTTTGTAAAGTTTTCTTTGAAGTGAAGCACTAAGTGACACTTGAAGGGTCTCTTCTTCCTTGAAAATTTTAAGTTGCATCATATATAGTATAGATTCTTTGAAACTCCACTTGAGGGACACATGTCAAGCATGTGAAACTAGAGAGATGAACTACCTTGTAGCTTCTCCTCTAGGGTTTATTTTAACAAGTCAAAAAATTGAAAAGATATTCATGAGACTCTTCAATGAAAAGAGCCGATGAGAGGTATGGAGAGTAGATCTTAGGGTGGGTTCAGATGAGAGCGAGGACATCTCTCGCTCTTTCATTGACCTTGGTCTACATATTCACATAAGGTGGCAACTATGGTAGAAGAAACAGTAATTGTCAACCATTAGGAAATTTTGGAGGTCATTTGGAGGGCCTTATTGAAGAGAGAGAAAAGAAGGTGCAGCCAATGAGCAGCAAACTTACGTAACGTAGAAATACATGGAAAGCAACACAAAAATGAAAGAAAACATTTAAAATTATTGAGTTTTGTCCCATTTACGTAAGGTAACTTCCTGCTTTCACAAAGTAGGGCCCACTGCTAGTAGCCGTCAAGTTCATGACACCTGACTACTACTGATTGATAGCTAGCTCTCTCCCTTCATTAAAAGATATCCACTACCTTTATGAAAGGCTTTCAAACCTCATTCTCCCTCCATTTTACCTCTGGCTTCGTCTTCTAGCCACCCAAGAAATTCTAGAGGTTGCTCTACACTGTCCCCAACCAGCCTCACCATTAGTGTGCCAAGAAGACCATATAGTAGCATAAGTACTATCTCAAACTCAAACTCTCTCACTATAGACAATAGGTGGCAGGAGCAGAGGATAAGCAAAGGTCCTTGGGTTCTTATGCAGCCAAGAAGGAGAAAAAGCTCGAAAGCAACAAACATATTTCGTTTTGCATAGAAAGCAAGAGTTCTGGATTTCAAAATTGAGGTCGGTAAGAAAACTGTGAAAGAAGTCTTTGTTCAACATGTTTTCACTCACTCTGATGTGATTGCTAATGGCGGCGATGTCTCCATGGTGCATAATCCACGGTGCACCTGTAAGTTAATTATTTAGCACTCCTCTATAAATGTTATCTTAATTTCAAATGAGAATCTATTTTTTTCTTCTCTTATCACAGGTATATAATTAGGTTATACATATGTTTTTATTTATTTCTATTCTATTACATTCATAGATGTTTATCCTTCATCATATGAGGAATGGGAGCCACTGGAGTGCACTATAGGTCTCATCTCTGTGACCCATGCTCATATTGGAGTTTTGCAATATGCTGGCAGAACTAGCAAAAGCCTAGCAGACGAGGGTATTTTCTTCTATGACCATTTCTACCAACTCAATCAACGGAATCAGACAAGAGTGTTGGTGAAGGTTCCACTACCAACCAACTAGAACTCCGTGGATTGGCCCGATCTTGACACAACAATGAGTGAGGCATTGAGGAGCGGGCTCTATAGGGATGTTCAGAGGTCTCTCCGAAACTCTGTACCCACTAAATTGGTGAAACTTGCAAATTTTTGTCCTATTGGTCTCTTTGTTGAGTTATTTCATACCTGCAAAGTACATGTTGCTACAACAATGCTGCTCTGCAAATCATTTGATTCCCTCTTGTGTGATAAGCTTTTTGATCGAGGGTGGTATGTGAAAGAAACAGATGGCATACGTTACGAGATTTCTCTTGACACTTTCATTGTCAAGTATATGCTTGTGACACAGACATTAATAATCTCCTTTTGGTACAAGCGTTCTCACATTGTTGAAGGTTGCTATGTGCCTATGGATCAAGAGGCAGCAAGTTTGGCAAACAATGCTGTCATAGACGTGGAAGTGGTGGACAAAGACCTAAATCTTATGACAATAATTACAATAAGGAAGCAATGCAATCTTTTGCAACTTCGACATGACATAGTGGAGGAGACTGCCGACATTGACTCCGTAAACTTTTCTTTCTTGCTGAACAGACGAAGAGTAATGAACTGAAGGGAGAAGCATTTTTTCTGTGGAGATCTCTATGGTCGTATTCAAATTGTGCCCATGTAATCATCCCTGAATGGCATCAACGAAATGTAACATTTTTGACTAGTTTAATCTTAATATCAAGTGTTTGCTCAAGGCTCTCTCTCTCTCTCTCTCTCTCTCTCTCTCTCTCTCTCTCTGAGTATTCAAAACACATAGAGAGATAGACAGTGTCAATTTAAGGTATAATCAATGAATTACTAAGTACATTTGTAAGTACAAATTCCGATGTGCTCAATGGGCTTAAGTACATTGCTTGCAGGTTTGGAACCAAAATGTCCTCTAGGTAAAAATCGTGAAGATGCCCTTCAAACGAAGGTGGGGATATAGTAGTGTTGGATGGATTAAGTAAACCGTTATGTGGTGTGTCATCAATCAACAAAGTGTTGAAAGCATCATAAGTTACATTGATCTGCTCAAAGGGCTTGTAGAAAAGTGGTACATTAGCTTTAGTTGGGTGGAAATGTCCCGCAATGGTATTACAATTTCTTTGACTATACATAAAATAAAAAGCCGATCTCGCTGAATTTCAGCCAAATTACAAACTATGGAAACAAGGGGATTCAGGTTATGGGCCTGCATTGAAGACCAGATAGCCACCCTAAACCTTGCAATCAAAAAATTCAAAAATTCCTTTGTGCCTGATCGAATTAATACTCTGAAATTTCCCAAGCGAAAACTACGTAAATCCAAGAACTCTGTATGTACATTATACGGCTGTTGTAGCAGTAGCAATCCATTGAGATCCAAGATAATCAGTCTCTGCAATCATTGTGTGCATACATATAAGTAGTTAGAAACAAAAAAGCATTTATTATTTAAGTACAATGGATATTATCGGAACAACAATATCTACTTGAAGCAAGAGTCAATACTGGTCATTTCTAATGTTGACATTTTGTTGTTGAGTGTTGATGTTTCCTGGTGTATTGTCAAGGGTATCCACCTCTTGTGCTTGTGCAGTACATGACTCTTGTGTTTCCATGGCCGAATCGTTAACCTGTTCTGTGTTCTATTCCTGGCCTTGATTTGCAATATTGGCCTTCTCCCCTAGCACTCCCTTATCCTCCTCTGCTTCGCCTAGAACCTCTGTTGCATTCTTCATCACCGAGGAGCATTTTATATAAGTATTTTCAGGGGCTTGGTCTACTTCACATTGCTCAACCCCAACTTCGGATTCAGCCGCTCCAACTGCAAAGTTTATCGATGTCTTTTCCTCTAATATGGGGTCAGTTTGAGGAATTTGGTTTAGGGTGTTGGAAACTGGCCTGACTACCTTCACCGATCATTGTTAAA
Organism: Adiantum capillus-veneris; assembly: GCF_014529385.1. Taxonomy (NCBI): domain Eukaryota; kingdom Viridiplantae; phylum Streptophyta; class Polypodiopsida; order Polypodiales; family Pteridaceae; genus Adiantum; species Adiantum capillus-veneris. The sequence goes on from NC_140948.1 coordinate 140,124,486, forward strand.
GCTATAATATGGTCGTCGACAAAACTGTCTTTTGCATCTAAAATTCTTGGGGTTGAAAAAGATAGTAGATGTTGAATCATTGAAGCGCGGTACCTTTGTAAACATTCTAATGTATAATTTTCCAGAGCATTCTACAAAATTAGGTTAACTTGTGGTCAATACTTTAATTAATAATAGCATTAATGTTGGACTGTTAACCCTCACGGCTCACGGACACCCTATCACCTACGAGACGGACGTTGTAACCTACAGTGGACATTGTATTATTTATTTGGTAGAGTCAGGTACCGGGCTTGTCGGTCCAATAGGAAAAGGGTAAGAGTGATCGTCGATGAGAGGCGCACTCTAACTGGGGCATTCAAGGGATTAGTTGGCTAAGCATGGGCGCCCAAGTGTGAATGGGGTGAGCTCATATAAAAGCCAACTAAACCTAAAATTCACTCATTCTCTCATTTGTGCAATAGAAGAGTGCTCTTGCTCCATCTCCATCTCCATCTTCTTCTTCTTCACCTCCTTGTGTGTGTGTGTATGTATGTGTGTGTGTGTGTGTGTGTGTGTGAGAGAGAGAGAGAGAGAGAGAGAGAGAGAGAGAGAGAGAGAGAGAGAGAGAGAGAGTGCGATCGAGCATTGCGACGGCACGACGGCGGTGAAGCGGTTGAGCGCGACGTAGCGGTGTCTCCTTCTTCTTCGCGGCGAGGAATCCTCCACGGCAGGAGCATAGAGCGGTGAGTGACACACCATTGCCCTCTTTTGAGCTTACTAGTTAAGCTAGTTGTGTGCTTGGAGCCGTCTGTGGCTTGCACACAGTGTTAGGCAAGGCCCTTGCTTCGATAGTGCAGCAAGGAGCGCACATTTTTGGCGCCGCTGCCGGGGAATCGCCCTGCACTAAGCCCAAGAGGCACTTTGTGCTTCTCCTATGAGTTGTTTGTAGTAGGAAAGAAGAGGAAGAGGAAGAGGAATGAGTTATTTTTCTGCAAGTTGTTAATTTCTGTATTGTCTGCAAGTTCTGTGATTTCTGCATAATGTTGTGTTTTCTGTTTGCACACAGTCTTTGCACAATTAGTAGTCGTTAGCTTGTTCGCCGTGAATGAATAAGTAGGAAGGTAGTTAGCAATTTCAGTTTGCACACAGTCTATACACAGTTTTTTGTCAAGGTTTCCCTGCACACAGTCTTTGCACAGTAAGGTAGTGAGAGAGGAAGTAGGTGGACAGTAGCCCACTGTCAGTAAGCAGTTAGCAGAGTGGTTAACAGATTAGTTAGTAGATTAGTTAGTGGTTAGCAGTACTGTTAGTAAGTAGATAAGGTAGTGAGTTGTCTGTGAGCTGTTGACAGAGAGGTTAGGCAGGTGTTGACAGTGTGTGTGGCCAAGAAAGGGTCACCTAAACCGCGCGCGGTCGCCGCCTTTTTTTTAAATAAAAAAAAATAAAAAAAAAACCCGAAAATATTTAAGCGTGAGTGGCTGGGGGGCTACACTAAAATTTTGATCGGGATCATTTCCCTAAGCCTAAGCCCAACCCCAACCCCAAGCCCAAGCCCAGGCCCAGGCCTCAGTCCTCAGTCTTATGATATATACTAAACTCACTCTTATATATATACCCTACTCCCTCAAGAGGGAATGAGAGCATGTGGGGCAAGTCCTCCACTCTCCTCCCTTCTCTTCCCACTTGCACCCTTAGACTTTCTAATTTGGACCTACTTTCCTACTAGAAATTGACGGTTTTAGGGATTCCGAGGGCATAAAGTGACCAAACGGAGGGCTGTAAAGTACGGCACGTCCCTCTGACCGAGACGCTCGTTTTGAGCTATCATACGTTCTATTCTATAGCTGGGTCAGAAAAAAAGGACCAAAAAATCAAAAAATAAATTTTTTTTAAGAAAAGACTTGGGTTACAAAACACCCAAAAATACTAGGTGAGCAGCCTTCACGGGCACTCACTGACACTTCTAGGGGATCCAAGTCATATGAACCTACGCTCTGGACGAGTGTTAGAGCACAAGCATATTGGTAGTGCCTCCATTTACGCGGGTACCCATTATTCCTCCACCCTAGGTTCTGGACCTTCGGCCGGGACTCAAGGTAGCGCGACCCAAGATCCTCATATCGCGTCTAGTGATTCTTCCTCTGACTACGAAGTCATGGAGGGGTATCCTACACCAAACCCTGATAGTTCAAGTCAAGACATGCATGCCATGGGCACACGGCCCGGGTCCAACGTGTTTAGCCACTTAAAAGAGACCCTCCGTAGAGCTACTCGCTCCGAACATGCGGTTAATGAAATAAATGAAGGGAGTGGGGAAGTAAATTCATCATTCATGCCTAAAATAGACCCTATGCTTCTTGAGAGTGTGCATGTGAATGTTCCATCCACTGCACCTCCTGATCCTTTAGGACTATCTCCCTCTAAGGTTTTACTACCCGATGGTAGGAGTCTTGCCGAAGTACAAGAGATCGAACCCTATATGCAAGCAACAAGGGAGAGGGAAATTGAGAACCTACGAAGGCTAGAACAAAGTCGAGCCCTGAAAGCAAAGGCTCCTATGACAACAATCATGCCAGCCGAGCAACCGAGTGCTCCCAAGGTAGCAGTCACGGAGGGGCAAGCGATGGGGAGCAATAATGCTTCCACTTTGAGGGAAACCTCCAGCACGCCAAGCCTAGATGGGATATTCCTAAACAAAAATTGGGAGTATGACCTACAAGCAGAAGCTTTAACTAATCGGTACAAAGGACACACCTATCATGTGGGTTGGTTAGATGTTCTACAATCCACATCGGGTGCTACTAGCATAGATGAGCAACAACAGAAAATTTGTGATGTCCTCCATAGGATTGTCGAGTTAGAAAGACAGAACACAGGGATCAATATGCCTTCAACAGGCCTAATGAGATTCTTGGATACGGGAAAGGCCAACCAACCAACCCTATCACAAATGGATACTCCCTCAGTGAGCCCCATTGATCCTCCATATGTTGTTTCGCCAGGAGCCTCAGTACAATCTGAGCCCCCAAGTGGCAGCTTTACCTTCTCAGATCTAGCTCATATTTCTCTTAATGATACTACGGCTACCATGCATATCCCAGTGGTGAGCATGACAAGAAGTACACCATGGAGTTCATTTGTTAACACTGCGCCGATGCCTAGTAGCACAGTGCCCCCAACTATACCTACATGTATGTATCAATCATGTGCACCTGTCGTACCTCAGCCTCATGTAGCTCCTACACCTCCGATTATTCCAAGAGCTTACAATCCACAATGGCATTATCCAAGCTCTTATACAAGTGGATCCATGCCATTTAGTAATAACATGCCATATCAGGCACCCCCTATGCCTAGGGCCACGCCTGTAAACTTTGGACCACCGTCTGGTACACCACCATACGAAATATGGGACCCAAGAGCCGCGCGTATGCCAAGGCCAAGGCCAACTCCCATCTCACATGTGGTTCCAGGAGCACATACACCCATTATACCTGCTCAAATAGGAGATTTGGTAGCATTTGCTCAAACTATCGGTCGCTCTATTGCGGAAAACATGCGTAGTGCACCTGATAGAGAGCCTAGGAGCAAGGCAGTTCAAGTAGCTAAGCTCACACAGAAATTCAGTGGAGACGGAGATGCTAGAAAGCATATGGAAGTCTTTGAACATGTGTGCGATTCCTTGGAAGAGCACAATGAGCTACATAAGTGTAAGGCTTTGAGTTTGACCCTAAGCGGAAAGGCTGGAGATTGGTATAGAACCTTAACAATAGAAGAGAAAACGATCTACTCTACTCTTAGGAGACTGTTCTTAAAAGAATACATACGAGAGGGAGTACTTTGGGGTGTAGCCTCTCAGCTCCAGAAAGCCCAACGAGAAGAAGGTGAATCCGTGAGAGACTTCATTAGTCGCCTAAAGAATTTGAATTCTCAATGCAATCCAAACGAGCGATTCAACAAAAACCAATTGCTCGATAGATTCCTTAGGGGACTACGACATGAAAGTATCTATAATGGCCTAGTCATTAGAGGTATCACTACTTGGGAAGCAGTCACCATGAATGCAATCCAATTGGAGGATAATTTAATGATTGCAGGAGAAAGAGTGTCGGCCAAGCCGAAGTCTAGTAGCTCGCAAGCGTCAGGGCATGAGCCAATGAAGATAAAGCCAATCATGAAAGAGCAAACGATATCTGAGATGACTTTGGCAGATCTCACCAAGGACATCCAAGAAAGCCTTAGAGATAATCGTGCTCCACAAAACACTCATATGTATCCAAGAAGGGAGCAACAATGGTGCTCAATTTGCTTGGGCCCACATACTACGAGTGAATGCCCTACTTTCAGAGTAAAGTTTAACGGGACTTGTAACGCGTGTGGTAGGTATGGCCATCAAGCGAAGGATTTCCTAATGCTTAAACGCATCATGGAAAATAGACCGCCTATAGCTTAGGCAGACTCACCTCGAGTTCCTGCATTGATGCCTACCCCACCTATGGAGCAAGAGTTGCCATTACAGCACATGGTCCCTAGAACCCAAAATGTGGTCCAAACCACACCGTTGCCACCTCCAGTGCTAGGACCGCAACCCCCTCATCCAAGAGTTACACCTATGAACCAAATAGGTTGCGAGTCATCTAGTACTTATGTAGATTGCGAAGAGGACATAGACTCTAGTATCACCTATGGAGTCGACATGCTTGAGGAGTGTCCCATGTACTATATGGAAGACCATTGGGGACAAATCAAACCGGTATATCAAGCTACTGCGCTAGCAGCAAGAGGCCAAAACATTAATAGTTTTGCCAGGAGACCACCTCTTTAGTGCTACGAATGTGGTGGACCACATCGAGTAGCTGAGTGCCCCATTAGAATGCAAAAGAATGCTGCACTAATGTAAACAAGTCAAGGGAGTGCATTGGCAATGCCAATACTCACTTGTAATCGTTGTGGCATAGATCATTTGATCGCACAGTGCCTAACAATCCAAACGCACAGAAAATCACACCATTGAACTTAATAGAGATTGTTGATGGGACACCACCAACTATAAACATAGCACGAGTGAATGCACTCACACGGTCGATGCTCCAAAAGCAAAATTACATCCTCGAAGAGAGAGATGCTACATCCATTGGCCGATCGAGAAAGAAGAAAACACGAAGAAAGAAATTCCTTAATGCTTCTAGCTCAAAACCTAGTTCAAGACTAACATAGGGACAGGAGAGGATCCCGTGTATATGAATGACCCTGAGGATGACTCACATTCGATAGAGACCACGGAAACCAAAACTGTTACTACAAAGGAAAAAGCCAGTGAGGAGGATCACGAGAGGGAATTACGACGAACACCAAAAGAGTATTCAAAGTTAAACCACCCAGTTGCGAACCCCCAAGATAAGCCACGAGAGACAAAAATGAGGATTGCAAGAGAAAGATTGGAACCCATCCAAACCCAACAGTGCAAATTGAACGAGTCCAACAACTGAGGGGTTTGGTGGAAGAAACTCAATGAACATTAGAACCTAAACCCAAACATATCCAGATGTCGGACACAGTGTTTCCCACACAAGTTCAATCTCACAAGAACTACAGGCCGTTAGCTGTACCCAGTATCATTCGGGAAGAGAGTGAGGGTAGGACATCTGAAAGTGGACACACACATTTCCTACTAGAGAGAATGTTTGGTGAGGGAATGCCCGACCCCCTTGAGGAAGTGGAGATTCTATCTTCACCATTCTCTTGTCAGGGTCCTACGTCCCACAAGATGCCATTAAATGTTGCCAAATTGATGGATTTCATGTCTTCAGAAGTTAGAACCACCATCATGTCCAAACTATATAAAGACCCCGATCTAGTCTCAGCTCTTTGAGCCTTCCTCAATGGAGAATTACAGGCTGGATTACCACAATTTTCACATATGAACAAACCTGACTCGGTAATGAATGATGAGGAACATTTAGCACCCCATCTGACCTAGCGGGACATGAATCTGTAAACGAAGTACCCGTTAACAAGTTGGGGCAATACTTTGAAGGTGATGAATCTAATGCTACTCTACCAATCACTACTAAAGGATTAACTGTAAAGGGGGTCCTTGACGGTGGTGCGGGAGTCAGCATGGTGACAAAGAGTTGTTGGGAGTCTATGGGGCGACCTCACCTTGAAGCCACAAGCGTAGTGGTAAAAATGGCTAATGGATCTATTGTTACGCCTATTGGAATGCTAAAGGATCTCAGAATCAAGGTCTTGGGACACAAGGTAAGGCAAACTTTCATTGTTATGGATTTTTCCAAGCATCCTATGTCATTTGAGATGATCTTAGGGTGTCCATTCATGAGGGAAGAAAAAATGGTGCATGACTGGTCCAAAAACCACGTCTACTTACAGTTCCAAGACTCAGTCATTCGAGTTGATCTTTTAAGTGGTCGAACGCATCCTCTAGGAAATGAATTCATCATTGATAATCGATCAGACACAACAGTTCACTCTGCTCCATTACAGTATTGTTACACATGTAACGAAGACACGGATATTGGGGAGAACTCTCCTTATATGGATATCCTACCCGGAATGGCTGAGTCAGACAATGTCGATTGGGTGCACCTAGCGACAACTATAGATACATGGGGAGCTAGAGGAACAACTTGGGTAACACCAGATGGGGAAGAGATACCACACATTGCACCAATAAACATGTTAGGTGTAGCGCATGTAACATCCAATGATAAGAAAGAGGCATACCTACCTGAGAGTGAAACTGATGATTCCTCAAAGGCTTCAGGCCAATACACATCGGAAACGGAATCTTAGGAAGAAATGGATTCAGAACCTGAGGAAACATCGAGTGAACCAAGTATAGAAACTGAACACTCAAGGCCTAGTACGACCATCTATGGTAATTTATATGAGAGTGAAGAAGATACAAGCGAAGACCTATCACGCGAGTCGAGTTCAAACATTTACCAAAATCAAAACCTTAACAAGAAACAAAGGTCATATAAGAGACGACAATATCGAGCAAATGTGAGAGCTAGGATAAACAAGGAAAGATCTACTGCAGAATGGCTTAGCTATCTAGGGGTATGTGATGCTCATCGAAAGCTAGTAGACAATTGGGGTGAACATCTCTAGAGTGTCATGTGGTGCAGCCCGCGACCCATTGACCTCGCTCAATTGGAGGTTACAGAGCCGAAATTGAGTCGAACTATAAGAAGACGTCAAAACCGAGAGTTAGCACAACAACAAAAGGAGGCAGAACTAAAAGAAAGGTCTCTGTCAAGACAAGAGCCTGCTGACTTACATACGGCTCCTGAACATTTTAAATATTATACCACGGGGGAGCGAAAGGTTGTGTATGCCAAAGCCCAACGAATACCTACCAATGGAAGCAGTGGAGTCTATGATGGTCCAGCGGTAGTTAAAGAGATAGAATTAGCAGAACCAGGTGAGGAGTCTAAACCAGTCTTTATTGCTCAAGACCTTACCGAAACTGAAGAGGCTGTACTTAAGGATCTCCTCAAGGAATACAAGGATATCTTTGCTTGGACATATCTTGACATGAAGGGCGTTCCACCTTCTGTGGTGCAACATACAATTCCCATGATCAACATTGCTAAAACCGTCCAGCAACGACCCTATCCAATGAATCCTAAGTACGCCAAAATTGTACAAGAGGAGATTGAAAAACTTATCCAATGTGGATTCATATACCCTATTGAGCACTCAGAATGGATTTCTCCAATAGTCATTGTGCCACAAAAGAATGGGAAACTAAGAGTGTGCGTGGACCTCAAGAAAGTTAATGCAGCTACTAGGAGAGATCATTATCCCTTGCCATATTCAGAACATGTGCTTGAAAGAGTTGCAGGCAAGGAAGCTTATAGCTTTTTAGATGGGTACTCTGGTTACAATCAAATCACAATTGCATTAGAGGACCAAGCTAAAACTGCTTTTATCACAGAGTTTGGAGTGTTTGCATTTCGTGTTATGGCTTTTGGCTTAACAAATGCCCCGGCTACATTCCAACGATTAATAAACACTGCCTTTAAAGAATTTCTAAGGGAGTTTTGTGAAGCTTTCCTAGACGACCTTTGTGTTTATTCTTCTTGGGAGAAGCATTTGTTATATCTACGAAAAATATTTGAAAGGTGCAGATTTTATCGCATCTCATTGAACCCTTTCAAATGCCAATTTTGGGTTAAGCATGGAGTCATTCTAGGGCATATAGTGTCCAAGAACGGGATATCCACAGATGAGAGTAAGATTAAAGCCATTGCCGATTTGCCACCACCTACGAACTATAAAGGAGTTCAAAGATTTATGGGCCATGTTGGTTATTATCGAAGGTTTATTTTAAACTTTGCCGAGATAGCGCGTCCATTGTACAAGCTTCTTATCGAGTTTCACTGGACGGAAGAATGTCATCAATCTTATGAGTTATTAAAGAAGGCCCTAACAAGTGCTCCAATCCTGCGAACACCTGATTGGAATGTACCTTTTCATGTGCATATTGATGCATCAAATTTTGCTATTGGGTGTGTTCTAACTCAACCAGGAGAACATAAATTGGACTACCCTATTAGCTTTGCAAGTCGCCAATTAAATGATGCCGAGATGAACTACACTACTACAGAGCGCGAAGGTCTAGCTATGATTTACGCAGTAAAGAAATTTCGCTATTACCTTCTTGCTACCAAGTTTGTGTTTTATGTGGATCATCAAGCATTGCTATATTTGGTAAACAAGCCGTGTTCCACAGGTCGAATTACACGATGGTTGTTAATTCTTCTTGAGTTTGACTTCACCGTTGTTGTGAGGCCTGGGAGAAAACATGTCATGGCGGATCATTTATCTCGTATCCCTAATGGCGAAGCTCCTACGGGGGTTGATGATGAATTGCCTGATACTCCTTTGTTCATTGTTGAGACAATGCCTGAATGGAGTGAAAAGATTGTTAACTTCTTAGTTAATGGTTTTCCACCCAAAGAGCTGCGAAAAGATATAGCTCGAAAATTAATCAAGGAATGCGAACCCTATTGCTTACTGGCTGGAACTCTCTATAAGAGAGGAAAAGATGATGTTCTTAGACGCTGTGCCCGCGAGGATGAGTATTTATATATTCTACAAGAGGCACACATGGGCGTAGCTGGTGGTCACTTTTCAGGAAAGTTGACTGCCCGAAAGATCTTACAGTCAGCTATTGGTGGCCCACTCTGTTTAAGGATGCATCACTTTTTGCAAAGGGATGTAATGAATGCCAACGCTTCAACAAGCCACAAAGAAGGGATAGGATGCCTCTACATCCCATCAAGGTAACCCAACCATTTGAAAAGTGGGGCTTAGACTTTGTAGGACCGATTAGTCCGGCTGCACGTAACACGCAATCACGATATATCATTGTGGCTACCGACTATGTCACCAAATGGGCTAAAGCAAAAGCAACACGAAAGGCGGATGCAAAAACAACAGCTAAGTTCCTCTTTGAGAACATTATCACACGTTTTGGATGCCCCTTTGAACTTGTGACTGACAATGGAACTCATTTTATAAATGAAGTAATAAAAGAACTCACATCAAACTTCATGATATCTCACCACAAGTCTACACCCTATTATCCCCAAGAAAATGGCCAAGCTGAGAGTACCAACAAAACTCTCATCTCCATTTTGACAAAGACAGTTGAGGCTCATCGCACTGATTGGGACCTAAAGCTTACATCAGCTTTATGGGCTTATCTTACTGTGTATAAAGTTACTATTAATTGCACACCATTTAAGATGGTGTATGGCCAAGAAGCAGTTATGCCATGGGAGTTTGTCATTCCTAGTCTTCGAGTAGCTTCTCAAGAAGGTTGGGATGGTAACCCCTTAGTTGAGCGATTATATATCCTGGAAAGGCTAGATGAAGAGAGGCAATTAGTTGTGCAAAATGCTCTAGTGGAGAAGGATAGGAGAGAGAAGTGGTTTGATAGCCATTTAAAGGATAAAGACATCAAGGTTGGTGATAAAGTTCTTATGTACGGGGTACGTAATGAAAAGAAGAAATTGAAATACGTTGGTAAGGGACCATATCGAGTGTGTGAAATTACTCCGCAAGGTACCATTCGTGTGGAGACTCTAGATGGAGTTGAAACCATTGGATTCCTTAATGGGAGTAAATTCAAAAGATATTATGATCCTCTAAACCAGGAAGAGTTGCAAGCCATCCATCAAAAGAAGGCTGCCAAGGAACAAGCAGAGCTTAGAAAAATCCAAGCAAGAGTTGAGGCTCGAGAACGACAACAACGTCTTAGACGCCAACGAGAGGCTAATCTGGGAATCACGCAAGCATTTTTCGAGGACACAAATGATGACTCATTAGAATCTGAGCCACCCCTACGATACCCAATTGAGCTAAATAGCCCCTGTGGGAAAGTACTATACAATGCCTTATTAGATACGGGAGCTAAACACAATTTGTTATCCTATGGAGTTTGGTGTCAATTAGGGAAACCGACCCTATCCCCGAGTACAATGCAAGTCAAGGGCATTAATAAAAATAAAACTGATATTCTTGGAGTCCTTCAGACCCCTATTGTCTATGACAATGGAAGCATTGTGCAGAGGTTTCTAATCATGCCCGCGGGAGCTATGGAAGGCAACGTAAACCTGGGACGCACGTGGATGTTGGCAACCAAATGCACTATTGATTGGGATACTAGTAGTGTCACGACGCGACCATCGACTCTTACCCCTATCATTCAAGCAAAGTCACCTATGTTGCAAACTCTAGCAAAGTTGAAGGATACCCAACATTCACAATCCAAGGTGGTAAACTCGTCTTTGCCAGCTACCCATGAACCTAGCACTTCAACACTTGTAGTTGCAGCAAGCAGTAATATTGCAAGTACTCAACCTGCACGACCTAAGAGTACATATCAATGGGTCCCCAAGGCCTTACTTCCAACTACCTCAACCCTCCCATCCATTCCAATAAAAAATTTCCCCAGAAAACCAAGAGCGCGCCCTAGGAGAGTCAAGACCAAAACATGATGGATTCCAAAACGACTATTAGAAGACCAAGGCTACTATGATGGAAATGAGAAAATTTGGGTACCTAAACGTAAAATGTGTCCTTTCCTATCGACAACAAACCCATATGAGTCAAACAGTGTAACGCTAAAGCCAATGGCAGACCGTGGGAAGGGAAAGATCACAGAATGCTACACACCTAGTCCAGAGCTAGTTTGGGCTCCAAGGAAAAACCAATTTATTCCACCTAGATCAGGAAGGGGGGAGTTCCATGAAGCTTCTAGCTCATCATGTAATACATCCATAGAGGTAAAAGCTTCTACACAGCCTCCATCTATAGTAGTGGACCTCCATGAAGCTACAAAAGAATCCACACCTCCCAGTGTTCAAGAATCACCTGATGAACCACTTCAAGTTCGATCCTGGGAGAGTACCTTACCACCCTTGCAACTTGATGAGGCACCTAGGGTAATAGAAAACTACTGGCAAAAATCCTCACCTATTACCAACTGGAACAATTGGTTTCAAAGGGTGACGAAATCATTTCAAACGGTATGATCTACCCAAGGGAGGGGGGAGTGTTTGTGGCATCCATATTCACTTGCTTCCCTCTCAACCTTTCTCCCTGACCTCTTAATCTCCAATCTTAGGGAATGTATATATAAAGCCTTATACTCACAAAAACAAGATAAAAAAGTAAAAGAGCAAGAGCCATAACACAACATCATAAAAACAAATTATGCACAAGAACACGACCCTTGTAATATTTGCACTCTAACCATCATCTATTTGCGTGTACAGATATGGCTAGTACGCTAGAGTCATCCACTCCTGCCTTGGGTGAGAGGCACCCTCGTTACTTTTCACAAATATTTCACATGGTCTTTCCAGTGCTTGCATGTGAATGGGATTTGATAGGTACGCTAGCATGTGAGAGGAATTTTGAGGAGTTAGAATGGCTGGTATATTCTTGACCACGTCTGATCCATACTTAGTAGAGAGCGTTTCTCCCATTGCACAAGCCTACCCTTTGACCAAGATGACTATAGGCGTCTAGTGACTTCTTAGTAAACATGGGCACTTATGAAGAAGACAATTTACACGACTACACGGATGGTCCACATATGGTCTCATGGATGATGACTTTGTTTATCTCGACGCGAGGATAGGGGTTTAGCCATAGGGTTTCCCGCAACCTCTACAATATCGTATTCCCTGACTCTCTAGGGGGAGTGCAACTAATTAGGTTAGGGTTCCTTATGTTTTTTGTTGTGTTCAATAAGTGTTGGTACCTTTTCCACTAATGTGCTCCTAGAGGTATTCCTTTTGTTTCCTAGTGTGTACAGGAGCGTGTTGCTATTATAGGATTTGGACCTCATGGAACCTTTCTCTCGTTCACACTTCAGAACAAAAACGCCCACCATAACACAAACAGGTGTTCTTGTCCATTGGCATTGTCCCTTATCTTTTTTTGCATCTATGATTGTCTGCTTTGATTGTGATTGGTAGCATTAATATCCAGCATATTTGCTTAGTATCAAACATTTAATTCAATGTCTTTTTTGTCATATCCCTTGTCTAGGTTTAAAACATCAAGCAAGTCCGACTAAGCTAGTTTGACCAAGTTAGGTGTTAGAGATTTTTCTTAATACCATGGGGAAAGCCTTCCTAATAATTAATGTTACTTAGGTTTAATCCGATTTAGTCAGCATTGTGTGAAATGTACTAGGGCTTTCTAGTGGGCTTGACCCTATTGACCTTTAGCCTTAGTATTATAAAGGGAGTTTACTAGTGTGATGAGCCTGGGAGGTCGTATCCGTGTTATATTGACCCCCCAAAGTTTACAAAATTAAAATGATGAAATTGAACAACAAAAAATCAAAGTGCACATTGTAAAATCTTAAGCCGGAGAGCAAATCTCAGCTTGATTGGGTACTTCACTCACATGGTATCGGCCTATGGTACTTGGACTCTAGAGGTTCCCAATATGGCGCTTTTCTTGAGAAGCAAAAAACCGAGGCATACAAAATAATCACACATGCTTCAAATTGAATCACTGTGAAAGACTTTGGCGGGGTCCAAAGAACAGTAAATCAGTCAGGCGCAGATTTCATGAGAAATTCCTTTTACCGGTAGGCTTAACTACAAAAAGACCATATTAGGTATTTTGGTAAAAATCTCACATTATGGGAATCTCCAAATCGACGAATTCATGTAATTTGGGAATTTTCCACTTAAAGTGGGAAAAATTGAGGTGTGTGGCTAGTAAATAAAGTGAAAATCTCATAGGATTGTGGTGTTGATAAACACCAAAAGTCAAGAGGATGTACAACACATGGATTTGAATAATAACTATAAATTACATAAAACAAAGGAAGATACAAAAAAGATTTTGTTTACAAATTGACTAGTATAGTCACAATAGAAGCTCCACATAATTCTACTCCACATTTGATACCATATCTGAACTTTGATCCAAGTGTGGCTGATGTGCACGAGTGAGGCCTTCTTTGGCTTTTAGAGCATGTCTTTCTGGAATCTTTATTCTAGAAAATGGTCCTTCTTTGTTGGGTCTCCAGGACAAAACAATTGCATCTATAGTTTCCCACACTTGTGGGTCCTTATAGTTGACAGCCCAATAACCCTTCCAACAATTACTGTAAGCTTGAGTATCTGTCATCCCCACTTTTTCTCGCGCAAGGTGCCCAATATTGAATCAAGAGTTTTCTGTAGTTTGGTGATGTAGGCTCATTATCAATGTCAGATAAAGCCATTGCAAGCCACACTGGATAGATTTCTGTGTCACTCGGAACAAGCATAAGAAAGTCACCTTGGTGCACATCAGACATAGGGTCAAACTCTTCCCTTGGCCTATCTCGTTGAGGCCCACAAAAATGATCGTTCAACTCTTCAAGGCCTAGGAATCTTTCTGCTCCTTGTTGCAAATTCATTGTAGTGCTTTGTAGATGAGAATATTCTTGAGTTTTTGGCCAAAACATTTCATACAAGACTCCCTCTGATATGATTGCTTTTCCAATCTCTTCAATTACCTTACTCCAATAATCTATCACGGGTCTATAATATCGCGGAATACTTGAACCATTCCCTAAATTTTTCCAAAATTTTATATAGTTCTTTAGCCCCAAAATGACTTCTTCGTGGGCCTTGACATACTCCGCCATTTGTACTAGAGGTGGATCTCCATGTGGTAACATTGGCTTGCCTTCTGTGTCTGTTTTCCAAGGCGAATACTTCCACTCCAACTTGATACACCTACATGTGCCTTATATTGCATCATTGGTGTCTCATCCTGCATAAAGAACCTGAACTGAAGCGGTTTGGAATGTCCAACAAGTATGTCTTGTCCATCACAAAGATAGCCATCACAATATTGCTTGAAATCAGGGATCTTTGTGAGAAAAAATGGAGCTGGAGATGAAGATGAGCTGTTTCGTAATGTATCCATCAAATGTGGCAAAGTATAGGTTTGTGTAACTCTCAACTTCTCTGAAAACCTACTAAACATGGCGTCTATGTCCTCATGTGTATGCCCAACCATTAAAAATCCCAGCTGGATGGTTTTGAAAACACCCCTTGCAACAAGCATTGACAAATAGGCAAATAAGTATCGATTTTTGTTTTCCCCTGCACAATTATCCAATTGTAGCAACAAGTTCTCTGGCAATCTGCGAAATGTTGACCCCAATTCCTCTTCTGCAATTTCTGACGACTGCACAATGGGCTCTTTTCCATCACTCAAGTTATGGTAGTCCAAAGCATCCCTTGAGTTCAAAGCATGTAGTAGTGAAATATTGCTCCTTGGAAGTCCATTTGTTACTAGATCACCAAGAGGATGCTTATCTATCCTCTCGAGGTTATGTAAACAATTAGCAATTGAGCCAATTGTAAGATTTGGATCAGCTGGCCACAAACCATTCAAGACAAAGTGTCCGTAATGACCTTCTCCATGTCCATGAGTGATCATGCCAATCAATGCCACCTGCAGATTATATCCTGAATCCACACCCTTGGGAACAATGCGTAATCTAGGAATGGCAGTCTTCTTTTGATCCATCTTATCATGGATTATGCATACATATTTTTGTGGTTGAGTTTCTGAATACGTGCGCCATGCATAATATAGGCTTCTGCAACTCTTTTGTTGTGCCATGTGAACTTCTCTCTCCCTCAAGAGAAGAGCTCTCTCTTCAAGAGAAGGTTTAGCTTCTAACCTTGCCTTGATTGAGCTACAAATATTGCACTTAGAGAACTCACTCGTCTTTGTTAAAGTGACATGTGGGTACTCTTTGTTCCAAATTCTACCAAAAGAAGATTGGGATAGCTTCTTCTCATAGCCCATTTGGTCAAGTGTCGTGTTGATTTCACATAAAATATCCACTTGTTTGTATGTTGATGGAATCACCAATTGAGTCTCTCTTGAGCCATCTAGCAGTGTTCTACTTCTATGTGGCATCTTCTCAGAGTTATTTTCCACAAACTCGTTTAGTAGTGCTCTTGCTAAACTAGTATGTTGAAGTCCCCTTCTCAATGTACATGTGTTCCCATGTACATATTGGCGCACACCATTTTCAAAGTTCTCCTTGTATCGATAAAATGATGTCTTTGGTATTCCATGTAGCTCATACCATGCTCTACAACAAACAATAAGCCATTTAGCCTGAATTGGTATCGTGACTTCTCATCTTTCTGATAACATATAGAAAGAACATCATAAACATAATTAGTGCGTGATTTTTGAGACTCTCCCCAAAATTGTTGTCGTAACCTTGTCACCATATCACGATCTGCAAATTGGCAGCATTTTTGTGCACAACAATCAATGCATGATACCCTTTGAATTGATTTGTTTGAAAGGTAAAAAGTCGAAGCTGGTGCTGCTTTTGATTTTTGAGTCCTGTTCATGAAAGTGTATCGTCTCTTCCTTGACAACTGGACAACATTACTCCCATCAAGTTTTTTTCCAACATTGCCATCGTTGGATACATCCTCATATGTAGCATGCATGCCATCAACAGGAACAAAGCGTTGTAATGGGCTCCCATTCAACATTGTTGTCTGCTTGATGGGCCACTTTAGCAAAGTGATGCTACCCACTTCAACCACATCATGAATGCTTGCATTTTCTCTTTCAATACCCACACCCACACAATCAGGACCAAGTTCCTGAAAGTTGACATAATCATGTGGAAATACATATAAGATGGTCCCTTCATTCATGGTTTGCATCATTGTGTCATCTTTTAAAAGGACCCTCTGATTTCTCCAAGACTCTCGAATCATTGCTTCAAATTCTGGGCTTGTCATAGGTATTGCATCTGTAACTAGAGGATCAGAATGATCATGTTCTTCATCACCATTGTAGCTTTCGTGTGGATCAATTAAGTTCCCATTTAATACAAAAGATTGCAAAAGAAGCTTTGACCATCGAACAGCACTCCATAATGAGCCTTGGAGAGATGAAGTATCCATTGTAGGAAAAGGTAGGACCACATCCTTCAAGCATTCCTCCACTAGTATGGAGACATTTCCCAGCCCTATCTTTGTACCACCACAAGTGGAATCTGGATCTGTTCTACACACACAACCAATACCAACGATTTCATTGTCAAGTATCATATGTACTTTTCCCCAGATTCGAAGTCCATCCTGTAAGTAAAAAGATTACATTGTTAAATCCATAGTTATAGAAAAATACTCTTCAAACCAAAAATCATGCTACAACATGAAAAAGGTTTGCATAGGTTGGACAAGTGGTGAACCTTGAGACCAAATCCTCCTTGCTATATTAATGGAAGCAAGGTTGGAAAGTGGTGGACCTTGAAACCAAAGCCTCTTTGCTATATGGAGCATAGGTTGGACAAGTGGTGGACCTAGTTGTAATACCACTGCCACCTATCAACTACTATAGGACTATGCTTTCCAATGTCCAAGTATCCTTGAGTCTTTCAAGGTTGAACACGTGGTGGACCTTGAAACAAAAATCCCCTTTCTATATCAGAGCATAGCTTGGACAAGTGGTGGACTAGTTATAATGCCCAATATCCAAGGTGAAATACCTTAGGACTTTGCTACCTTGCTTGCCAATGTTTACGTAGCCCTCATTTCTTTAATGGAAGTAAGGTTGGACAAGTGGTGGACCTTGAAACCAAAGCCTCTTTGCTATATAAGAGCATAGGTTGGACCTAGTTTTAATACCCACTGCCACCTATCAACTACTATAAGACTATGCTTTCCAATGTCCAAGTATCCCTGAGTCTTTCAAGGTTGAACACGTGGTGGACCTTGAAAAAAAAATCCCTTTCTATATTAGAAAGGTTGAACACATGGTGGACCTTGAAACGAAAATCCCCTTTCTTTATCAGAGCATAGCTTGGACAAGTGGTGGACCTAGTTATAATGCCCAATATCCAAGGTGAAATACCTTAGGACTTTGCTACCTTGCTTGCCAATGTTTACGTAGCCCCTCATTTCTTTAATGGAAGTAAGGTTGGACAAGTGGTGGACCTTGAAACAAAGCCTCTTTGCTATATTGAGCATAGGTTGGACCTAGTTTTAATACCCACTGCCACCTATCAACTACTATAAGACTATGCTTTCCAATGTCCAAGTATCCCTTGAGTCTTTCAAGGTTGAACACGTGGTGGACCTTGAAACAAAAATCCCCTTTCTATATTAGAAAGGTTGAACACATGGTGGACCTTTAAACGAAAATCCCCTTTCTTTATCAGAGCATAGCTTGGACAAGTGGTGGACCTAGTTATAATGCCCAATATCCAAGGTGAAACACCTTAGGACCTTGCTACCTTGCTTGCCAATGTTTACGTAGCCCCTCATTTCTTTAATGGAAGCAAGGTTGGACAAGTGGTGGACCTTGAAAGCAAAGCCTCTTTGCTATATGAGAGCATAGGTTGGACCTAGTTGTAATACCCACTGCCACCTATCAACTACTATAGGACTATGCTTTCCAATGTCCAAGTATCCCTTGAGTCTTGCAAGGTTGAACACGTGGTGGACCTTGAAACCAAAATCCCCTTTCCATATCAGAGCATAGCTTGGACAAGTGGTGGACCTAGTTATAAAGCCCCTCCTTTCTTTAATGGAAGAAAGGTTGGAAAAGTGGTGAATCTTGAAACCCAAACCCTTTGGCTATATATAGAGGATATCTTGGACAAGTGGTGGGCTTAGTTGTAGTATCCAATGTCCAAGGTCCAAGGTGAACTATGTAAAGACCTTACTTCCAAAAACAAGTCGTACAAGTGGTTCTCCTTGAAACCAAAACCTCCTTAGTGTATTAGAACATAGCTTGGAGAAGTGGTGGACTTAGTTGTAATGGTGAATGTCCAAAGCAAACTATTATAGGACCTTGCTTCCCAAATCAAGTTTGGACAAGTGGTGGATCTTGAAACCAAAACCCCCTTACTCTATTAGAGCATAGCTTAGATAAGTGGTGGACCTAGCTGCCATGGAAAATGTTCAATCTGAACTGCTGCAAGACCTTGCTATTAAATGTCTAAGTAGAGCTAGCTTCTTTAATGGAATCAAGGTTGGGAAAGTGGTGCATCTTGAAACCAAAAGCCCTTTATTGTATTAGAGCATAGCTTGGACAAGTGAGGGACCTAGTTTTAATGTGTGATGTCCAAAGAAAAGTATTACAAGACCTTGCTTTCCAATATTTGAATTGGTCAAGTGGTTAAAACTAAGTATAAAACTTTGACCATTTTCTTCTCGAATTGCCAAAAAGCTAGTTTTAGACACCCTAAATGAAAATGGTTTAGGGTGGCCTTAAACAATGTTTTTTCAAAGACTTGAACAAAAGGGTTGTCGAAGAGTAATGACAATTTATTGTGGCTTGAAGTGCCTGAGTATGTGAAAACAAGCCTAGGTTTTCCACGAGGCAAAAGGTGACATAATAAGAACATTGGAAAGTTAGGATTGACCATGTGGCCTAAACTTTGGCAAGTGAAGTGGTGGCCAAGTTTTGTGGCACAGTGTGCACTTGGTCCTATATGTGTTGACCACTTGGCTAAATCTAGGACCATAAGGCCAAACCTTTGGCACCTTAAATATAGTATGGGACATAATCTAGAACTGCTATAGTAAATTAGTAGTATAGCTAATATGTTAATATTTGTATTATATTTAAGTATATGCTAATATAATTTATGTTCAAAATTTCACTAATGAAGAATGTTCCCATTTAGCACTCCAGATGCGGGGTCTTAGGGCAATGCCACAATGGGGTGACAAGGCAGCGCTTCCACGTGAGGTTGGGGGTAGCGCTCTTGATGGGGATGTGGAATATAGCGCTCTCGATGGCGGGGCTTGGAGGTTGATTTTGGGATATTGTTCTCGGGTCCGGGGCAGCGGGGCGGGGTCGGGCGGGGTCCAGGGGCTAGGGGCAGCGCCCAAAGATTTTTTTTTTTTAAGTGAATTCTAGTATAGAGTTATGCATGTTTTTCATATTTTCAACCATGATTTCTTTAATTTTGGCCGTGTGAATTGGTTAATTTTTTATATTGCTTTTGTTTTTTTTAATCCTATGATAAAACATGGACTTGTAGCATACGTGGCATTCTAATAAACCCTATCAAGATTAGGCACACAGAGAGCGCACGAGAAACGCACACAGAGAAAGCAGGCGAGCAGCAAAAAACAGAAAGCGCACACGGATCGCACACAGTTGGAGTATACGCGCGCGTAGAGGAGCAAGCTCGGCATCGTACACAACACACAGGTGGAGTGCACAGGATTGAAAGTTCGCGCACAAGATAAAGAAACAGCAGCGTACACAACGCTTTCCAGAAGGGCAGGATCGGGCAGTCTTCTCAGGAGACATTGCACACCTCACGAATAGAGAAAAAACAGGTATTTCTCTCTCTCTCACTCTCTGTCTTTCTCCATATAGAGAAGATGGTTCTCTGTAACTCTTCTTGCACACACACTCTCTCGTCAAAAGACAGAGATACATAGTTTAAAGTATCCCCGCACACATACACATATTCCCACACATCGTCTTCCTCTCTTCCACATACATAACCACAGTGAAATCTGTTATCTTGCTGTCTCTCTCTTGAAAATACATGCACATATTCCCACACATCGTCTTCTCACTTCCACATACATAACCAAACAATGAATCTGTTATCTTGTTGTCTCTCTCTTGAAAATACGTGCACATATTCCCATACATCGTCTTCCTCTCTTCCACATACATAAACACAGTGAAATCTGTTATCTTTCTCTCTCCTCTCTCTAAAAAACAGTTATTTATCTCTCTCTCTCTCTCTCTATCTATCTATCTCTGTATTTGCTATCTCTCTCTTGAAAATACATGCTCATGTATGTGTGCGTCTGTGTTATCTATGTGTATGTATGTATATTTGTGTTATTTCATTGTAATACTCATACATAATGCAGATACACAATTACACTTAATTACGATATGCACACATAGTATATATACATACATAAATATCACAAATAACTAACACATTGTAATACTAGTAAAATTGAATGGAAGACTTACTTGCGTGATCTGTTAAAGTCGATTCTTGTAGCGAGTTCTGGATGTATGCTGAGCTGATTTTCCTCTAATCCATTTGTAGATATGATTGTAACTTCTGTTTCTCAAAAATAGTAGTGTTGTTTAGTGATACACCTAATGGACATAAATGGTTTTAAACTAGGACATGTAGACCAAAAATACGTGTATTTCTTTGGATGAATATATACACTTTTTGGTGACCCTTACCACAAGTGGTGGACCTTGAGACCAATGGACTATAAGGACCTCCAAACAATACCTTGTACACTCAATCCTTCTTGGTATCTAGGTTGGACAAGTGGTGGACCTTGTTCAAATTCTCTAACCACTCTCTCTAACATGGTGACATAATTTAGGTGTGATAAATTCATATCTATGCAAACTAATATCAGTTTAGGCTTGTTAATTTGAATTTGTTTGAATTTATGTACAATATAATGATTTGAGGTTTGCATATTTGAATTTAGGTGGTATAATGATATCTTTTTGTGGTAAACTTGAATTTAAAATCAATTTTGCGTGGAATATTTTAAATTTAAGTAGTAAAATTTAAATTTTATAAAAAAGTTTGAATTTTAAAATTTGGGCGGGATAGTTTAAAATTTAGGCGGGATATTTAAGATTTGGGAGGGATATTTTAAATTTAGGCGGGAAGGTTTTGAATTTATAGCGAGATCTCCCTTACATAAGAGAGTATAGGTTGGACAAGTGGTGGACCTTCAAGCTAGAGCATCCATGCTACTGGACATGATAGGTAGGGAATCTAGTTGAATATTGTATGTATAATATATATGTAATAGATCTAGCTTGGACAAGTGGTGGACCTTGGATAAAACCCATGTAAAACATATCATGCACATTCCAAGTGGTAAAAAAAAAATATCATTTAGAATATAGCCTTATAGGTTGGACAAGTGGTGGACCTTAACACCCAATATTCATATATGACATAGAGTGGAAAACTGGTGAATCTTGAGACAAAACCACTCATGCTATAGACAATAATAGCTTGGAAAAGTGGTGGACTTGAATGTAAACCATGTTCAATAGAGTTACTTGGACAATGGTGGAGCATCCTTCTCTCCATGTTTCAATGGACCCTAGCTTGGACAATGGACCTTTGCTTCTCTCTATGTTTCAATAGAGTTAGCTTGGACAAGTGGTGGACCTTGGAATAAAACCCCATGTAAAACCTATCATCCTTCCAAGTGGTCTACCTTTAGATATAGCCTTATAGTTGACAAGTGGTGGACCTTAACACCCAGATATTCTTAATATAATGACATAGTTTAAACTGGTGAATTTGAGACCAAAACCATGCTACTAGCGATAATAGCTTGGACAAGTGGTGGACTTGAAAGTAAACCCCAATCTACGAAATATCGTGGGTTTATTTCGATGGAGCTAGATCTGGAGAATGGTGCATCTTGTCTCTTCATGTTTCAATGGAGCCTATCTTGGACAAATGGTGGAGCATCCTTCTCTCCATGTTTCAATGGACCTAGCTTGGACAAGTGGTGGACCTTAACTTCTTCTATTATTCAATAGAGTTAGCTTGGACAAGTGGTGGACCTTGGAACCAAACCCCCATTTAAAACTATCATGGTCATCCAATGGTGAAAAGATAACCTTTAGATATAGCCTTATAGGTTGGACAAGTGGTGGACCTGGACACACCTAATATTCTAATTAAGACATAGAGTGAAAAGTGGTGAATCTTGAGACAAAACCACTCATGCTACTAGCACTAATAGCTTGGACAAGTGGTGGACCTTGAATGTAAACCCCCCATGTTTCAATAGAGTTAGCTTCGACAAATGGTGGAGCATCCTTCTCTCCATGTTTCAATGGAACCTAGCTTGGACAAGTGGTGGACCTTTGTTTCTCTCTATGTTTCAATAGAGTTAGCTTGGACAAGTGGTGGACCTTGGAACCAAACCCCATGTAAAACCTATCATGGTCACTCCAAGTGGTAATAAAGAATAACCTTTAAGATGTAGCCTTATAGGTTGGACAAGTGGTGGACCTTAACACGCGCATATTCTTAATTTAATGACATAGAGTGGAAAAGTGGTGAATCTTGAGACCAAACACTCAGGCTACTAGCAATAATAGCTTGGACAAGTGGTGGACCTTGAATGTAAACCCTCATCTACGACATATCGTGGGTTTAATGTTTTTCGATGGAGCCTAGCATCTTGGAGACATGGTGCACCTTGCTTCTCCTCATGTTTCAATGGAGCCTACCTTGGACAAATGGTGGAGCATCCTCTCTCCATGTTTCAATGGACCCTAGCTTAGACAAGGGGTGGACCTTTGCTTCTCTCTATGTTTCAATAGAGTTAGCTTGGACAAGTGGTGGACCTTGGAACCAAACCCCATGTAAACCTATCATGGTCACTCCAAGTAGTAAGAAAGAATAACCTTTAAGATGTAGCCTTATAGGTTGGACAAGTGGTGGACCTTAACACCCACATATTCTTAATAAAAGTGGTGAATCTTGAGACCAAACCACTCAGGCTACTAGCAATAATAGCTTGGACAAGTGGTGGACCTTGAATGTAAACCCCTCATCTACGAAATATCGTGGGTTTAATGTATTTCGATGGAGCCTAGCATCTTGGAGACATGGTGCAGCTTGCTTCTCGTCATGTTTCAATGGAGCCTATCTTGGACAAATGGTGGAGCATCCTTCTCTCCATGTTTCAATGGACCCTAGCTTGGACAAGTGGTGGACCTTTGTTTCTCTCTATGTTTCAATAGAGTTAGCTTGGACAAGTGGTGGACCTTGGAACCAAACCCCCATGTAAAACCTATCATGGTCACTCCAAGTGGTAATAAAGAATAACCTTTAAGATGTAGCCTTATAGGTTGGACAAGTGGTGGACCTTAACACGCGCATATTCTTAATATAATGACATAGAGTGAAAAGTGGTGAATCTTGAGACCAAACCACTCAGGCTACTAGCAATAATAGCTTGGACAAGTGGTGGACCTTGAATGTAAACCCCTCATCTACGACATATCGTGGGTTTAATGTTTTTCGATGGAGCTTAGCATCTTGGAGACATGGTGCACCTTGCTTCTCCTCATGTTTGAATGGAGCCTACCTTGGACAAATGGTGGAGCATCCTTCTCTCCATGTTTCAATGGACCCTAGCTTAGACAAGGGGTGGACCTTTGCTTCTCTCTATGTTTCAATAGAGTTAGCTTGGACAAGTGGTGGACCTTGGAACCAAACCCCATGTAAAACCTATCATGGTCACTCCAAGTAGTAAGAAAGAATAACCTTTAAGATGTAGCCTTATAGGTTGGACAAGTGGTGGACCTTAACACCCACATATTCTTAATAAAAGTGGTGAATCTTGAGACCAAACCACTCAGGCTACTAGCAATAATAGCTTGGACAAGTGGTGGACCTTGAATGTAACCCCTCATCTACGAAATATCGTGGGTTTAATGTATTTCGATGGAGCCTAGCATCTTGGAGACATGGTGCAGCTTGCTTCTCGTCATGTTTCAATGGAGCCTATCTTGGACAAATGGTGGAGCATCCTTCTCTCCATGTTTCAATGGACCCTAGCTTGGACAAGTGGTGGACCTTTGTTTCTCTCTATGTTTCAATAGAGTTAGCTTGGACAAGTGGTGGACCTTGGAACCAAACCCCCATGTAAAACCTATCATGGTCACTCCAAGTGGTAATAAAGAATAACCTTTAAGATGTAGCCTTATAGGTTGGACAAGTGGTGGACCTTAACACGCGCATATTCTTAATATAATGACATAGAGTGGAAAAGTGGTGAATCTTGAGACCAAACCACTCAGGCTACTAGCAATAATAGCTTGGACAAGTGTGGACCTTGAATGTAAACCTCATCTACGACATATCGTGGGTTTAATGTTTTTCGATGGAGCCTAGCATCTTGGAGACATGGTGCACCTTGCTTCTCTCATGTTTCAATGGAGCCTACTTGGACAAATGGTGGAGCATCCTTCTCTCCATGTTTCAATGGACCCTAGCTTAGAAGGGGTGGACCTTTGCTTCTCTCTATGTTTCAATAGAGTTAGCTTGGACAAGTGGTGGACCTTGGAACCAAACCCCCATGTAAAACCTATCATGGTCACTCCAAGTAGTAAGAAAGAATAACCTTTAAGATGTAGCCTTATAGGTTGGACAAGTGGTGGACCTTAACACCCACATATTCTTAATAAAAGTGGTGAATCTTGAGACCAAACCACTCAGGCTACTAGCAATAATAGCTTGGACAAGTGGTGGACCTTGAATGTAACCCCTCATCTACGAAATATCGTGGGTTTAATGTATTTCGATGGAGCCTAGCATCTTGGAGACATGGTGCAGCTTGCTTCTCGTCATGTTTCAATGGAGCCTATCTTGGACAAATGGTGGAGCATCTTCTCTCCATGTTTCAATGGACCCTAGCTTGGACAAGTGGTGGACCTTTGTTTCTCTCTATGTTTCAATAGAGTTAGCTTGGACAAGTGGTGGACCTTGGAACCAAACCCCCATGTAAAACCTATCATGGTCACTCCAAGTGGTAATAAAGAATAACCTTTAAGATGTAGCCTTATAGGTTGGACAAGTGGTGGACCTAACACGCGATATTCTTAATATAATGACATAGAGTGGAAAAGTGGTGAATCTTGAGACCAAACCACTCAGGCTACTAGCAATAATAGCTTGGACAAGTGTTGGACCTTGAATGTAAACCCTCATCTACGACATATCATGGGTTTAATGTTTTTCGATGGAGCCTAGCATCTTGGAGTCATGGTGCACCTTGATTCTCCTCATGTTTCAATGGAGCCTACCTTGGACAAATGGTGGAGCATCCTTCTCTCCATGTTTCAATGGACCCTAGCTTAGACAAGGGGTGGACCTTTGCTTCTCTCTATGTTTCAATAGAGTTAGCTTGGACAAGTGGTGGACCTTGGAACCAAACCCCCATGTAAAACCTATCATGGTCACTCCAAGTAGTAAGAAAGAATAACCTTTAAGATGTAGCCTTATAGGTTGGACAAGTGGTGGACCTTAACACCCACATATTCTTAATAAAAGTGGTGAATCTTGAGACCAAACCACTCACGCTACTAGCAATAATAGCTAGGGATAACCATTAAGATATAGTCTTTCAGGGGTGAGAAAGAATAACCATTAAGATATAGTCTTATAGGTTGGACAAGTGGTGGACCTTAACACCCAAATATTCTTAATATAATGATAGAGAGTGGAAAAGTGGTGAATCTTGAGAGCAAACCACTCATGCTACTAGCGATAATAGGTTGGACAAATTGTTGATCTTGAATGTAAACTCCCCATGTAAAAATAACGTGGGTTTAAGGTATTTCGATGGAGGCTAGAATCTTGGAGATATGGTGCAGCTTGCTTCTCTTCATGTTTCAATGGAGTCTATCTTGGACAAATGGTGGAGCATCCTTCTCTCCATGTTTCAATAGACCCTAGCTTAGACAAGTGGTGGACCTTTGCTTCTCTCTATGTTTGAATAGAGTTAGCTTGGACAAGTGGTGGACCTTGGAACCAACCCCCATGTAAAACCTTTCATGGTCACTCCAAGTGGTCAGAAAGAATAACCATTAAGATATAGTCTTATAGGTTGGACAAGTGGTGGACCTTAATACCAAATATTCTTAATATAATAACACAGAGTGAAAAAGTGGTGAATCTTGAGACCAAACCCTCATGCTACTAGCGTTAATAGGTTGGACAACTGGTGGACCTTGAATGTAAACCTTCCATGTTTCAATAGAGTTAGCTTCGACAAATGGTGGAGCATCCTTCTCTCCATGTTTCAATGGAGCCTAGCTTGGACAAGTGGTGGACCTTTTGCTTCTCTCTATGAGAAGAATAAGTTAGCTTGGATAAGTGGTGGACCTTGGAACCAAACCCCTATGTAAAACATATCATGGACATTTCAAGTGGTGAGAAAGAATACCCTTTAAGATATACGCTTATAGGTTGGACAAGTGGTCGACCTTAACACCTAGATCTTCTTTATATAATGACATAGAGTGGAAAAGTGGTGAATCTTGAGACCAAACCACTCATGCTACTAGGGATAATAGCTTGGAAAAGTGACTGACCTTGACGTTAAACCCCACATGTAAACAATATCGTGGGTTTAAGGTATTTCAATGGATCCTAGAATCTTGGAGACATGGTGCAACTTGCTTCTTTTCATGTTTCAATGAAGCCTATCTTCCACCAATGGGGGATCATCCTTCTCTAAATGTCTCAGTGGAGCCTAGCTTGGACAAGTGGTGGACCTTTGCTTCTCTCTATGTTTCCATAGAGTTAGCTTGGACAAGTGGTGGACCTTGAAACCAAACCCCCATGTAAAACATATCATGGTCATTCCAAGTGGTGAGAAATAATACCCTTAAGATCTAGCCTTATAGGTTGGACAAGTGGTCGACCTTAGAACCTAGATCTTCATAATATAACGACATAGAGTGGAAAAGTGGTAAATCTTGAGACCAACCACTCATGCTACTAGGGATAATAGCTTGGAAAAGTGACTGACCTTGACGTTAAACCCCACATGTAAACAATATCGTGGGTTTAAGGTATTTCAATGGATCCTAGAATCTTGGAGACATGGTGCAGATTGCTTCCTTCATGTTTCAATGGAGCCTATCTTGGACAAATGGTGGAGCATCCTTCTCTCCATGTTTCAATGGAGCCTAGCTTGGACAAGTGGTGGACCTTTGCTTCTCTCTATGTTTCAATAGAGTTAGCTTGGACAAGTGGTGGGCCTTGGAACCAAACTCCCATGTAAAACCTATCTTGGTAACTCCAAGTGGTGAGAAAGAATAAAGTTTAAGATATGGCTTATAGGTTGGACAAGTGGTGGACCTTAGCACCCATATATTCTTAATAGAATGACATAGAGTGGAAAAATGGTGAATCTTGAGACCAAACCACTCATGCTACTAGAGATAATAGGTTGGACAAGTGGTGGACCTTGAATGTAAACCCCCCATGTACAAAATATCATGGGTTTGAGGTATTTCAATGGAGCCTAGCATCTTGGAGACATGGTGTAGCTTGCTTCTCTTCATGTTTCAATGGAGCGTATCTTGGACAAATGGTGGAGCATCCTTCTCTCCATGTTTCAATGGACCCTAGCTTGGACAAGTGGTGGACCTTTGATTCTCTCTATGTTTCAATAGAGTTAGCTTGGACAAGTGGTGGACCTTGAAACAAAACCCCCATGTAAAACCTATGCTGGTCACTCCAAGTGGTGAGAAAGAATAACCCTTAAGATATAGCCTTATAGGTTGGACAAGTGGTGGACCTTAACACCCAAATATTCTTAATATAATGACATAGAGTGAAAAAGTGGTGAATCTTGAGACCAAACCACTCATGCTACTAGCGTTAATAGGTTGGACAAGTGGTGGACCTTGAATGTAAACCCCCCATGTTTCAATAGAGTTAGCTTCGACAAATGGTAGAGGATCCTTCTCTCCATGTTTCAATGGAGCCTAGCTTGGACAAGTGGTGGACCTTTGTTTCTCTCTATGTTTCAATAGAGTTAGCTTGGACAAGTGGTGGACCTTGGAGCCAAACCCCCATGTAAAACATATCATGGACATTTCAAGTGGTGAGAAAGAATACCCTTTAAGATATACCCTTATAGGTTGGACAAGTGGTCGACCTTAACACCCAGATCTTCTTAACGTAATGACATAGAGTGGAAAAGTGGTGAATCTTCAGACCAAACCACTCATGCTACTAGAGATAATAGGTTGGACAAGTGGTGGACCTTGAATGTAAACTCCCATGTACAAAATATCATGGGTTTAAGGTATTTCAATGGATCTTAGCATCTTGGAGACATGGTGCAGCTTGCTTCTCTTCATGTTTCAATGGAGCCTATCTTGGACAAATGGTGGAGCATCCTTCTCTCCATGTTTCAATGGACCCTAGCTTAGACAAGTGGTGGACCTTTGCTTCTCTCTATGTTTCAATAGAGTTAGCTTGGACAAGTGGTGGAACTTGGAACCAAACCCCCATGTAAAACCTATCATGGTCATTCCAAGTGGTGAGAAAGAATACCCTTTAAGATATAGCCTTATAGGTTGGACAAGTGGTGGACCTTAACACCCAGATCTTCTTAATATAATGACATAGAGTAGAAAAGTGGTGAATCTTGACATCAAACCACTCATGCTACTAGTGATAATAGGTTGGACAAGTGGTGGACCTTGAATGTAAACCCCCCATGTACGAAATATCATGGGTTTAAGATATTTCAATGGAGCCTAGCATTTTGGAGACATGGTGCAGCTTGCTTCTCTTCATGTTTCAATCAAACCTGGCTTGGACAAATGGTGGAGCATCCTTCTCTCCATGTTTCAATGGAGCCTAGCTTGGACAAGTGGTGGACCTTTGATTCTCTCTATGTTTCAATAGAGTTAGCTTGGACAAGTGGTGGACCTTGGAACCGTACCCCTATGTAAAACCCATCATGTGCATTCCAAGTGGTGGTAAATAATACCATTTAAGATATAGCCTTATAGGTTGGACAAGTGGTGGACCTTAACACCCAGATCTTCTTAATATAATGACATAGAGTGGAAAAGTGGTGAATCTTGAGACCAAACCACTCATGCTACTAGGGATAATAGGTTGGACAAGTGGTGGACCTTGAATTTAAACCCCACATATACAAAATATCATGGGTTTAAGGTATTTCAATGGAGCCTAGCATCTCAAAGACATGGTGCATCTTGCTTCTCTTCATGTTTCAATGGAGCCTATTTTGGACAAATGGTGGAGCATCCTTCTCTCCATGTTTCAATGGACCCTAGATTGGACAAGTGGTGGACCTTTGCTTCTCTCTATGTTTCAATATAGTTAGCCTATATTAGACAATTAGTAGACCTCCAATCTCTCCATGTTGTCTAGAGCTAAGCTTGGACAAGTGGTGGACCTTACTTCTCCCTTCCCTTAGTTTACTAGCTTAAATGATCACTATGTATACTTGCTTAGATCTAGCTTGAACAAGTGGTGGAACTTGTATTCACACAAACTTAATCCATTACAAAAAAGTATATGTTAAAATAACATTTGGTTTTTTTTGTTTCAGGAAAGATGGCTCCAAAAAAACAGGTTGCAAGGGTTGCTGTCTCAGTTGACTATACTTGCAATGATCTTAGGAAATGGTATTTGGACATACATGGTATAGAGGGTGCACAATTTCATAAGGTGCATCTATTTATTGCCAAAAAGGATAATGACAGCTTGTTTGAAGATGTTGGACAAGTTGTGGAAGCATCTGTCTCTGTAGTTGATAGTCATCCAGAGGTGGAATGCATTGACATTCTAGTTCCAATGAATCTAGAATTTCAACTATCTCCAGGAGCATATGCATTGGAGCGCATGTCTAGAAACAAAGAAGAGACAATGTTTTCTCGAGGATGGAAGTTTGCAGAATCAAATCCAAATATCACAGCAGATCAACTTCAAAGCTCCATCATTGCCACACTACAACGAAAAAAGGTGAAAGCTTCACGACCACCATCCACAAAGAAGCAAGCAAAAGTGCAGAAAGTAGAAGCTAAGCGAACTAGCTCCATTTTGGATGTAGACAAGGCATCTTTGGCATCCTCATCAACAGAGGGTTCAATGTCAAAGATGAGAATTGTGGATCCAGATGTTTTAGAAGCTGAGGCCATGAAAGGACAAGAAAAAGATACAGGTGGAATGAATAAGTACATAAATTATTTTCCTTTCCAATATAGGGAATTTGATATCCCTATTCAAAATTGTTGGCTTGCTCCTGATCACTATAATGCACGTATTATGGATAAAAAACACGCTGAAAGTGTGTTATTTGGATTTTCACGGAGTACGACCAAGCCTGCAGCATGTGCATATTTGATGCCTGTTCGAAATGCAAAATCAAAGAAGGGGACTCCTTTGGCAGTAGAAGAGGTAGAGGAGCAA
The DNA here is from genome assembly GCF_014529385.1 of Adiantum capillus-veneris. Taxonomy (NCBI): domain Eukaryota; kingdom Viridiplantae; phylum Streptophyta; class Polypodiopsida; order Polypodiales; family Pteridaceae; genus Adiantum; species Adiantum capillus-veneris. Next base: position 140,155,036 of record NC_140948.1, read on the forward strand.
AAAATTAAAGATTATCATTATTGGATTCTTGATGGGCAGCATTCAATCTATGCTGCAAAAGTTTTGCTTCACAATGAACAAAACAACAAAGAGATCTTTGAAAGACTGATTAGCGTGTATAAATTTAGAAAGGCTCGCATTGTTGTGAATGCTCCTCCATTTGTTGCAACTGCTATATCTGCCATTGCAAATGAGGAGGCTCAGGCATTGTATGTCAAGCAACCTTACAGCCAAATATTGAGACATTTACGGAGTCAATGGATCTTCTCAGGACGACCACCAAAGGCAGCAAGTGGAATTGCAGAGGGACATGCATCTCGTGCCGGATGGGATGTAAGTTATTTTCTTTGTCTTTTTGATAGTGTTTAATTAACAAATCTTGCTCAATAGTTTAATTATTTCTCTATTTCTTTTCAGGGTTTTCTTCGATTGGCAAGAATGAGTGCAGCAGCAAGTTGGATTGCTAAACAGGCACACATGGTCACCTACTCTGATTTAGTTTATGATTGCTGGATAGAAATCATTGAAAATCTAGAAGAGGAGAATAAGAAACCCCCAACAACTGTATTTAGATATCTTTGTGGCCTTGAGGAATCAGAGGTAAAGACTATTCAAGAAGAGATTAGAGATGAGAAGATTTTACTGTCAAAGAGTGCAAAGGATGGTGATGCAACTGACATGTATGATCGAATCAAGCAGTTGAAGCAAGACAAATTGATTCAAGATGCACTTCTTGAAGGCTTCAACAATTTGAATGAGTCTTCACCATGTAAAGACTGGGAGGAGGTGGTCAAAATGTATAACATCAATGATGTTGTTTATAAAACAATTTTAATGCTATGCGAGGAATGGATCAGATCTAGTTTGACGCGTGGAACAAAGAAAATGGCTTTTCCAGATGGAGCAATAAAATACATGCAATGGGCAATTCACCTTCAAAAGGAGAAAACTGAGCCTAGAGATTTGCCATGGTCAATCTATGTGGTGAGCCTACAAATGGAAGGCAATCTCTACTTGATGCGCCACTTCAATAATAAAGTGCCTATTGGCTTATGTGTTTTAGATATGACAAAAAACGTTGGAGGCAATTTGAAGTGGAGTGAGGAGACATTTAACAATGCTTTGGATGGGATCTTGGCTATTGCTGGAGGGTCAACAGATCCTGGATTTGTCTTTCTTGCATTTGTGGATTTCACTAACTTCACAAAATTGCAATGTGCCTTTCACGCCATGGGAGATAATCTGAGCTACCATTGTTGTGGTGCATTGCATCACTTTCCATCAGCTCCTTGCAAAGGAGCAATTCAATTCCTAACAGTTATTGCCTTCTTGGGACAAGGCAATGCATTTGAAGACCTGAGAAGAAGATCAGAGGAACATCCCATGCCAATTGATTGTTCTCTTCTTCAAGTAGCAGATAACGATATGTCAGATTTGCAATATTTGGAGGCCAAAAAAAGAGCTTTGGTCAAGCACTACATTCGTACATATTGTTTTGAAGACCGCAAGCTTGTTGATGTTTTTGGTGATGGCTCCTTGGTTGCACAAGAAGGAATACAACAGAAAAAAGAAGTCATCTGCTTAATTGATAGTGTGGAGGAGGCAAAAAGCATGGAGACCATGCTGCTAGACTTTGTTAAGTCTCATGAAGATATAGAAAAATGGGCTGGACTTCAACAATCCACTTCGCAATCAGGCGACATTGTGCCTGTTACAGAGGAGTGCTCTCCACAAAGAGAAGAAGAACAACAACAACACCATCCTCTGTCAATGGAGGACTTTTTGGAAATGGAGACACGTATGTTTTGAGTTTCTTGTGCATGTTAGTGTTTCTTGTTACTGATTTGATACTCTTAATGTTAGATTTTGCTTTATATAGTATTGATTGAGCTTGTATTTTTTATCTCAAGCATTCAAGGTTTGAATGTAAATAGTAAATTACTTGAGTTTTTGAATGGTGGATCTGTAGACTAAAACTAAAACATTTAATACTCACAAAGACTTAATTACTTAAGAGCTTGAACTCAATAAGTTTTGGACCTTTTATCAATACCCCCTTGATATGATACATTAGATCGTAGCATGGTTAAATGGTGATGCTTCATAAATTGAACCTAGCTTAGACAGGTGCTGGAGCCTAAATTTAAACTAACCTTGCTAGAAGGGAGCTTATGTTTGGACTTTGAGAAATAGCATAAGTAATCAATTAGAGCATAGATTAGACATGTGGTGGTGGCCGGCCTTAGAGACCAAAATCTTAATGAGCTTGGAAAGGTATTTAAGTACTGCAATTTACTTAGTTTTAGTACTCATTAAATGCATAGCTTGACAAAAGGTGGACCTTACATGGATCCTAATTTCAAGAGGTGTGGTAGACCTTCAAAACAAGCTCATATAGCTTGGACATGTGGTAGACCTTGCATGAAGACTAGTTTAGACAAGTGTGGTACACCTTGTAACCAACACCCATTTGTTATATTAGCTTGGACAAGTGGTGGACCTTGCTTTTATGTTTCAATGGAGCATATTTTGGACAGGTGGTAGACCTTGTTTCTCTCCATGCTTCAATGGAGAGAAACTTTAGCTTGGACAAGTGGTGGACCTTGTTTTTATGTTTTAAAGGAGCATATTTCGGACAAGTGGTAGACATAGTTTCTCTCCATGGTTCAATGGAACCCACCTTAGACAAGTGAAGTACCTTGAAACCAAACCCCCATAATACAACCTACTAAATAGGTTGGAAAATTGGTGGGATATGAAACCATCCATGATAGAGCATAGTATAGGTGAAAACGTAGTGGTCCTTATATCAATTACCCATGCATAGCTTGGACAAGTGGTGGACCTTGATTCTCTCTATGTTTCAATGGATCCTATCTTGGACTAGAGATATATCTTACTTAGTTTCCATGCTTCAATGGATTGTAGCTTGGATAAGGAGTGGAACTTCAAACAAAACTCCACAGCATAGCATATATTAACAATTCATGGGTTTTATAGAGATTGTCCTGCCTATTTTGGAGAGTTGGTACACCTTTATTCTCCATTCTTCAATGGATCTGAGGTTGGACAAGCGGAGCTGGAGAAGTGGTCAACCTTAAAATGAAACCTCCCATGCTACAACCCATCATAGATCGTATATGTAGTGGACCTTGAAACTCTTTTATGTCCCTAGCTTAGAGAAGCATTGCACTCTTGATTATCTCCATACATGAAGGCAAGGTTGGACAAGTGGTGGACCTTCAAACCAGAATCTCTATGCAATAATAGGCAAGTGGTGGAGCTTGTTTTCTCCTTGTTCCAATGGAGCCTAGCTTAGACAAACAATGGAGCTTGCTTCTCTCCATGTTTCAATGGATCCTAGCTTAGAAAAGTGGTGGAGCTTTGCTTCTCTCCATGTTCCAATGGACCATAGCTTAGACAAGTGGTAGACCTTGAAAAAACACCCTCGTATACAACATATTATGGGGTTTTCATGTTTCAATGGCTCCTAGCTTGGACAAATGGTAGAGCTTGCTTCTCTTTATGTTTCAATGGATCCAATCTTAGCCAAGGGGTGGACCTTGAAACAAGAATCCCCCCCCCATGTACAACGTATTATGGGTTTTGAAAGCACTGGGAGAAAATAATAGCTTTGATAAGTGGTGGACCTTGCTTCTCTCCATGCTTCAATGGAGCCGAGGTTGGACACATGTTGGAGAGAAGATGGTTGCCCATGAAATAAGACCATGCATGCTATAATCAATCATATGTTGTACACATGGTGGACCTTGCAATTGTTTTATATGCCTAACTTGGACAAGTGGAGGACCCTTGATTACCTCCAGATATCAACAACAAGCCAAGTTTGGACAAGTGTAGTACCACCAAACCAGAATCTATATGCTACAATAGAGTATAGGTAGGACACGCGATGAACCTTGATATCAAACCATCCATGCTACTAGAGATGATAGGTTTCACATGTGGTGGAACCTTGTATCAATGTTCTATGTGTAGTTTTTGACTAGTGATAGACCTTGAAACTAATCCCTCTAGGCTACAAGAAAAAAGAGATGGATGAGGAGGCTAGACTACTTTTGTTGCATCAATGCATCCCATGTTACCACATATACTATAGGGTTCTTGGATAAGTGTTGGATCTTGTGTCAATGCTCCATGTCTAGCTTGGACAAGTGGTGGACCTTGGTTCTCTCTATGCTTCAAATGGGCAATAGATTGGAGACACAGTGGCCTTTTTTTCCAATGATTTATTTTTTGGAAACCTTGGAGGCACCATGTAAGAGGCACTCTAAGTCTTCCATACAATGGACCTATTGGACTATAAAATAATGATATCTTTCTTTGATATTGTCATTATTTTATGCATAATATTTTCTTCTTTTTGCAGACACAAAGGAGTTAAGTGATATAAAAACTAGATGTATTTCACACTATGATTGGCATGAAGATCCTTTTGGGACACCAACTTTTCCTATTCCCAAAGATGTAATTTTCCATATTAACGGTGTGGATTTTGAAGTGCGACTTTCATGTATTGAAGGAGCTGGTTATGGGCTATTTGTGCATACTACCCTGGAAAGTGGTTTGACTATTCTAAACTATGGAGGGCATAAGTATAGATTTCAAGACTGGAAAAAGATATGCAAAATATTTCCAAGAGCTTATAAATATTCTCTTCTAGAGGATCCAAACATAGAAGAAGAGGAAGATCAATCATACATTATTGGTTGTGTAGAAGAAGGAAACGTGTCGGGCTATATAAATAGTTCTCACAGTACAAATGTCTGTCCCAACGTACGCTATACATTTGATCCAAATTTGCCACCTTGGCATAAATGCACCTCTTCACACATCAAGTCAGAAGAATATGGCCATGTATGCATTGAGACTATTTGTCAAGTTGAAGCAGGAGAAGAGTTGTTTGCTGACTATAACTTTACTTGACATTGTAAAGTATTGTACATGGATGGAAATCTCAAGTACATGCATCATTTTCATTTTTCATGGATGAAATCTCAAGTGAATATAACATTTGATTATTGTTTAGTTTATGCTCAACGAGAATCTAGAGTGCTCTTATGCTTTGTGTGTTGTCTAACATATTTGACTACCTTGGCCATAGAATCTTGATTCTACTCTAGATTTGTGATAAATCTTACCAAAATTTAATCAATGTCTAGGTTGGACAAGTGGTGGGGCTTCAAACATTACTGTCTTAAACAAGTGGAGTTATCTTACTTGAATAAGTGGTGGCCTTTGAATCCAAATCTAAGCCAAATCTCTAATTATTTTCTTGTAGTCTAGGTTGGACATTTGGTGGACCTTGTATCCATGTTTCCTCAACAAGGGTGGCTTTTAGTTTTCACTTTAAGTACTCATCTTTAATAAAGTGTAGGATGGAAAATGTTGAGTTAGTAGATTGTATTTTAGACAAGTGGTGTTTGGTGTACGAATGCTGAAAATGGTTGCAAGGATTCTAACAACGACTTTACCTTAAATAAATTTCTTACTAGGAGTTCTACATATAAATATGGTGAATAAAATTCTAGTGGTTTTGAGATACCATTTGTGTGTGTGTTTTCTTAGATTCACAAACTGGGATGGATAACGCTCCTATGGTTCAGTCAACAACTATAGAATCCATAGATTCTATGGTTTCTAAAGTGCCCAAGATGGATGATATTTCTATACTAGAGTCTAGTGTTGTGCAACTTGAGCAAGCTTCCAATAATGAGAACCAAGAAATCGATGCTTCAAAAATGCAACATACATCAAAAGAGACTGAAAAGTCCACTCACGAGCTATTGCCAATTGGTACTACGTCATGTAGCGTAGATGTTGAGAAATCCATGCTTACAATTATATTGGATTTAAATGGTCTATTGTTGAAACGTTCCCCTCAACCATCCTCACACCACAACTCAGTGCAAATGGATTCAAAAAGATATATTATACTCAGGCCAGGTTGCATCCAATTCTTGAAGACTATTTTACAAAGGTTTAATGTTGCAATTTGGTCGACAGCTACTAGGAATAATGTGTATCAAATCCTTGCAGCACTAAACAACTTAGCTGAGGATACATTGCCTTTCTTTGCAATTTGGTCGCAAGATGTTTGCTACACCGCTCAAACTCAAAAATTGTTTAGACCCGACAATCCAAACGTTGAGGCAATGTTCAAGCCTCTAGCCAAAATTGCCATGGGGTTTGAATGTGATCCACAAAGAACAGTGCTTATTGATGACTCTCCTTACAAGGGATGTATTTCACCAGCAAACAATTGCATTTTTCCACCACAATTTGATGCTGAGAAGATGGTTGACAATATGCTCTTGGAGGAGCTACTGCCATACTTGATTCAGCTTGATGAGAGAAGGGATGTGCGTGATTTAATTGCTTCTAATCGTTATGGACAACCTATAGTGACAAATGATAGTGAATACAAACAAATCATGGAGTATTGGAAGCAGAAAAATGATGTTTGGTCAGCTAAGGTGTTCTTTACAAGAAGAATACCACCTGCAAAAGGTGACAGAGATGAAACTATCATTGAAGATGCAAGTGACACAAGCCACCGCAATGAAATGAGAAGAGCCCAAATACAAGAGATCTTGGCAAAGGAGCGTACACCCATTGAAAGCATGAAGGCGTCACAATTGACCACTTTAGCTAGGCAATTGGGTTGTAACACAAAAGGAGTTTTGAAGGCAACCACAGCAAAGGCTTATATAAATAAGGTGAAAGCTGAGAACAATCTTCTAAGGCTGGATAGAAAGCAACCCTAAGGTACTAGTGACATGTCATATATTCTTGATACACATGCTTGAACACTCATGTGCATGGTATCTAACAAATCTTTCTTTTTATTCCTTCTTGCAGGATCTTACAAAGGATACTACTAGATGGAGCTCAATCAATAGAGATTTTGATATTTTTGCTCAAAATAATGAAGCAGTCACCTACATTTTTTGTTTATCAATTTCTTGAGAGACTTTATTTTAGTTTGTAATCATCAAATGAAATGAAAAGTATCCTTCTTATTAAGATTGTTGATCTTTTTCTTGTTCAAACCTTTCAATTGTGATTTATAGTTTTGTTAGCATGAGATTGTGCTTTTTTAGTTTGAAAAAAACTGTCAAAGATCCAAGTCTTTTTGGCTTTACTTAAGTTATTAATTGTGAAAGATCCAAGTTTTTTTTCTTTACTTAAGTTATTGATTGCCTATGTAATAGTCCTTAAAACAATATCGGATGGCTTTCTTGCTCCCATGTCTCACATTGGTCTTTAGGTAAGACAAGTGGTGACCTTGAAAGTATGGTCTCATATCTCGATCAAGTGAAGAGACATGAAGCTTAAATATCACTACTATGTATCTAGTGTTAAACTCCATCGAGACAAAGACTAGATAGCCAAATTGCAGTCGAGTTTAAGTGAAAAATCCATTTGAGCTAAGGTAAAACTTATAGTGCCTCATTTTTCTAGGATTCTACCCCATCAAGGAAGTTATAATCTAGCACAAACCAATTAAGACTCTTTTGGAGCCTAGATAGGACAATTCGTGGAACTTATGAAACTTATTATTGAGTTAGAGTCTAGTTTAGATAAGCAAAAGATCTTCAAACCAGCACTTGGTCTTACTATTCAATATTCAAAGTCCCTTGAGGCTAACAAATTACATACCCACTTGTAACCTAACTAATGAGTAATTATATAGATCTAAGCAAGTATATATAATGAGTCTTCAAACTAATAATCCAAGGAAGAGAGTAGCAAGGTCCACTACTTGTCCAAGCTCAGCTCTAGACAACATAGAAAGATGCTAGTTCTACTAATTGTCTAATTATAGGCATGGAGAAATGATAGAAGGTTGACCACTTGTCCAACCTATCATCTCTAGTAAGATGGGAGGTTTGGCCTTAAGATTCACCATGTAACCAACCTATACATCATTGTATTATGAAGAGTAAAAAAGCAAAGCTCCACCACTTGTCCAAGCTAGTTCTAAAATCCACATGGAGATAAGCAAGCTCCACCATTTGTCGAATCTCTCTTCCATTAAAACATGAAAAAACTCATCTATGTTGTACAGGGGGACTTTTTTCCAAGGTCCACCACTTGTCCAAGCTAGGATCCCTAGTAGCACGAGTGGTTTGGTCTCAAGATACACCACTTGTACACTCTATGTCATTATATTAAGAAGAACTATGTATTAAGGTCCACCACTTGTCCAACCTATAAGGTTATATCTTAAATGGTATCCTTTCTCACCACTTGAAATGCCCATGATATGTTTTACACGGGGGTTTCATTCCAAGGTCCACCACTTGTCCAAGCTAACTCTATTCAAACATAGAGAGAGAGCAAAGGTCCACCACTTGTCCAAGCTAACTCTATTCAAACATAGAGAGAAGCAAAGGTTCACCACTTGTCAAAGCTAGGCTCCGTTGAAGTATGGAGAGAAGTAACCTCCATCATTTTCCAAGATAGGTGCCATTCAAACATGGAAAGAATCAAGATCTACCATGTCTCCGAGATTCTAGGCTCCATTGAAACACCCTAAAACCATGATATTTTGTACATGGGGTGTTTACATTCAAGGTCTACCACTTCTCTAACGTATTATACCTAGTAGCATGAGTGATTTGGTCTTAAGATTCACCACTTATCCACTCTATGTCATTATATTAAGAATAACTGGGTGTTAAGGTCCACCACTTGTCCAACCTATAAGGGTATATCTTAAATGGTATCCTTCACCACTTGTCAAGGTCCATCACCACTTTTCCAACCTATAAGGTTATATCTTGAATGATATTTTTCCTCATCACTTGTAATGTCCATGCTATGTTTTACAAGGGGTTTTGTTCCAAGACCCACCACTTGTCCAAGCTAACTCATTAAAAATAGAGAGAAGCAAAGGTCCACCACTTGTCCAAGATAGGCTCCATTGAAACATGGAGAGAAGGATGATCCACCATTTCTCCAAGATAGGTTCCATTGAAACATTGAGAGAAGCAATCTCCACCATGTCTCCAAGCTAGGCTCCATTGAAATACCCTAAACCCATAATTTTGTACATGAGGGGTTTACATTCAAGGTCCACCACTTGTCCAACCTATTATCCCTAGTAGCAAGAGTGGTTTGGTCTCAAGATTCACCACTTGTACACTCTATGTCATTATATTAAGAAGAAATATGTGTTAAAGTCCACCACTTGTCCAGCCTATAAGGTTATATTTTAAATAGTATCCTTTCTCACCACTTGAAATGCCCATGATATGTTTTACATGGGGGTTTCATTCCAAGGTCCACCACTTGTCCAAGCTAACTCTATTAAAACATATAGAGAAAGAAAGGTCCACCACTTGTCCAAGCTAGGCTCATTGAAACATGGAGAGAAGGAACCTCCACTGTTTCTCCTAGATAGGCTCCATTGAAACATGGAGAGAAATAAGCTCCACCATGTCTCCAAGTTGCTAGGCTCCATTGAAATACCCAATACCCATAATTTTTTGTACATGGGGGGTTTACATTCAAGGTTCACCACTTGTCCAACCTATTATCCCTAGTAGGTTTGGTCTCATGATTCACCACTTGTCCACTCTATGTCATTATATTAAGAGGAATTAGGTGTTAAGGTCCACCACTTGTCCAACCTATAATGTTATAGCTTGAATGGTATTTTTTCTCACCACTTGTAATGCCCATGACATGATTTACATGGGGGTTTTGTTCCAAGGTACACCACTTATCCAAGATAAATCTATTGAAACATAGAGAGAAACAAAGGTCCACCACTTTTCCAAGCTAGGCTGCATTGAAACATGGACCTTAATACCAAATTATTTCTAGTAGCATGAGTGATATTTTGTACATGGGGCGTTTACATTCAAGGTCCACCACTTGTCCAACCTATTTCCCTAGTAGGTTTGGTCCCAATTTCACCACTTATCCACTCTATGTCATTATATTAAGAATAATTGGGTGTTAAGGTCCACCACTTGTCCAACCTATAAGGTTATATATTGAATGGTATTTTTTCTCACCACTTGTAATGCCCATGATATGTTTTACATGGGGTTTTTGTTCCAAGGTCCACCACTTTTCCAAGATAACTCTATTTAAACATAGAGAGAAACAAAGGTCCACCACTTGTCCAAGCTAGGCTCCATTGAAACATGGAGAGAATGATGCTGCACCATTTATCCAAGATAGGCTGCATTGAAACATGGAGAGAAGCAAGCTTTACCATGTTTCCAAGCTAGGATCCATTGAAACACTCTAGGGGGTTTTATTTCAAGGCCCACCACTTGTTTAACCTATTATCCCTAGTAGCATGAGTGGTTTGGTTTCAAGATTCACCACTTGTACACTCTATGTCATTATATTGTGTTAAAGTCCACCACTTGTCCAACCTATAAGGTTATATCTTAAATGGTATCCTTTCTCGCCACTTGAAATGCCCATGATATGTTTTACATGGGAGTTTCATTCCAAGATCCACCACTTGTCCAAGCTAACCATATTCAAACATAGAGAGAAACAAAGGTCCACGACTTGTCCAAGCTAGGCTCCATTGAAACATGGAGAGAAGGGAGATAGGCTCCATTAAAACATGGAGAGAAGTAAGTTCCACCATGTCTCCAAGATGCTAGGCTCCATTGAAATACGCAAAACCCATGATATTTTGTACATGGGTGATTTACATTCAAGGTCAACCATTTCTCCAACCTATTATCCCTAGTAGGTTTGGTCTCACAATTCACCACTTTTCCACTATATGTCATTATAATAAGAGGAATTGGGTGCTAAGGTCCACCACTTGTCCAGCCTATAAGGTTATACCTTGAATGGTATTTTTTCTCACCACTTGTAATGCCCATGACATGCTTTACATGGGGGTTTTGTTCCAAGGTTCACCACTTGTCCAAGAAAATTCTATTGAAACATAGAGAGAAACAAAGGTCCACCACTTTTCCAAGCTAGGCTCCATTGAAACATGGACCTTAATACCAAATTATTCCTAGTAGCATGAGTAATATTTTGTACATGGGGGGTTTGCATTCAAGGTCCACCACTTGTCCAACGTACTTTTCCTAGTAGGTTTGGTCGCAAGATTCACCACTTGTCCACTCTATGTCATTATATTAATAATAATTGGGTGTTAAGGTCCACCACTTTTCCAACCTATAAGGTTATATATTGAATGGTATTTTTTCTCACCACTTGTAATGTCCATGATATGTTTTACATGGGGATTTTGTTCCAAGGTCCACCACTTGTCCAAGCTAGATCTGTTCAAACATAGAGAGAAACAAACATGCACCACTTGTCCAAGGTAGGCTCCATTGAAACATGGAGAGAATGATGCTCCACCATTTATCCAAGATAGACTCCATTGAAACATGGAGAGAAGTAAGCTCCACCATGTTTCCAAGATGCTAGAGTCCATTGAAATACCCAAAACCCCTGATACTTTGTACATGGGGGGTTTACATTCAAGGTCCACCACTTGTCCAACCTATTATCCCTAGTAGCATGAGTGGCTTGGTCTCAGGATTCACCACTTGTCCACTCTATATCATTATATTAAGAAAAATTGGGTTTCCATATCTAAATGGATCTTTGCTTGGATAAGTGGTAGACCTTGAGACCTAAATACCCATTCTACACTAGAGCATTGGTTAAGCCTTATACACTTCAAGCATACCTTTAACAACAAGTAGTAGTTATTAGTTGACTTAAGTCTAGTTGAACTCCATGGTATTGAGACTAAGAGAGAGTGTAGCATAAAAAAGAGTCAGGATTTTAATTTGACTTTCTTTCTATTAATGAGTAGATCATAGATGGATTTTGGTATCTAATAAAACCTTAGGGTAGACAATGTAAAATCATGTCTATTGTTGTGTTTGCATTAAGTGTTCTTGTTCTTTAATTTCAGAACCATTACAGAAAAATGGATTGGCTATATGCTGGCATAAATTGAAGAAAACTATTGAATTACCCATCCAACCTCCTCCAAGACCTTGTCCAAGGAATGAATCACCTCCTTATCACCTACCACTTGCTTTCAAGGACATCAAAAGAGTACTTATCTTGGATCTAGAGGGGTTACTTCTCAAGACAGTTGAAATGAAACATGGAGATTCTATGCCATCTTGGGCTCAACACATGCGACTTGTGGAGGACAAAGATGAAGTTTATCATGTGGTGCGACCAGACGCACAAAGTTTTTTGGATTTTTGTGCTGAATACTTTGAGCTATGGATATGGAGTTGCTATAACTTAACAAGGGTGCAACGCATCACACAAAAGTGTTTTCCTGAGCAGTATACCAAGTTCAAGGTGTTTATGAGTAACAAAAATTGCCAAAATCCAAATATCATGTTAGGATTTACAAGGGTTTATCACAAAAATCTGAGTGATATTTGGAAGATATTTGAGGATTTGGATGCAAACAATACCTTAATTTTTGATGACACTCCATATAGGGTGATGTGGAACATGCCAGGGACATATCTTATATTTCCAAAGATGTGGAGGCAAACTTCCGAGCAACTTCAAAACTTCTTGCAGAGAACCATAATTCCATGGTTGGTAGGATGGTTGTATGCAAGAGATAAGAGAGTCTATACATATAACACAATTGTAAATCAGTATAGTGATTCTGAGACAAATTATGTCCTTGGTGTGTACTTGTCAACACGAAAGCATTGAATAAATATGGCTATAAGATGCTTTTTTTATTCTAGTGTGTATCTTTCAACATTTGTATAATTTGATATAGTCTTTTTTTTTTATATAAAAGGTGTGTCAATTTTATGAACACTTGAATGGAGTGCACCCTACTCTAAGGGGACTTCAATGTACTATTGGAGTGCATCCTATTGTAAGGGGACTCTGATGTATTGCTAGAGTGCACCCAAATTTTTGGGGACTCATTTTTTATTTGATTGGGGCCTATGTTGGGTCATATAGTAAAAGAAATTCATTTTTTGTCAATTCATATCGAGGTTGCATTTATTTGGAACTATGAAAGAATTGATGTTTGATGTCAAAATAAAACTTGTAAGTGTGGATCAGAGAATTCATGGACTTTAAATATGTGAGAGGGATCTTTTTCTTGGGCACAAATGTTTGCTTCAAGAATTTTGTCATTACATACTTTATGTGAAAGAGTTTTAGAACCTAAAAGACTTTGAAAACAAAACTATGGAATCTAAGTGCATGTATTCTTGAATGGCTTGAAAGTTGATGTATACATGCATGTCGCCTTGATGAAGATTTAGATCTGACAAGATGGAAAGATATAATTCTTGACGTTACCTTTGTCAATTTGGTAATAACATATTTAACTTTCTTTTAATATGGGTGGAAAATATATTATTATGTGCATTTGGAAAATATATTATTATGTGCATATTTAACTTTCTTTTAATATGGGTGGAAAATATATTATTATGTGCATTTGGAACCTAATTGCTTGACCTTCAAACCAAGATTCCTATGTTATTTTTTCATATACTTTTTTATACTGAATTAAGATTGTGGATGCAAGGTCCACCACTTGTTCAAGCTAGATCTAAGAAAGTATATATACTGAGTCTTCAAACTAGTAAACCAAGGGGAGAGAGAAGCAGGGTCCATCACTTGTCCAAGCTCATCTCTAGACAACATAGAGAGATGTTATGTCTACTAATTGTCCAATATAGTCATGGAGAAATGATAGAAGGTTGATCCACTTGTCCAACCTATCATCTCTAGTAAAATGGGAGGTTTGGCCTTAAGATTCACCATGTAACCAACATATACTTCATTGTATTATGAAGAGTAGAAAAGAAAAGCTCCACCACTTGTCTAAGGTAGTTCCAAAATCAACATGGAGAGAAGAAAGCTTCACCATTTGTCCAAGATAGGTTCCATTAAAACATGGAAAACCTCATATATGTTGTACATGGAAGCTTTTTTCCAAGGTCCACCACTTGTCCAAGCTAGGATCCATTAAAACATGGATAGAAACAAGGCTCCACAACTCGTCCAACCTTTATAGCTGCGAAGTGTACCGGTTGTCTAAACTAGGCATGGGAAAATAATAGAAGGTCCACCACTTATCCAATATATTATCTCTAATAGCATGGGAGGTTTGGTCTCAAGATTTAGGAATTGGCTGACCTGTATTTCATTGTATTATGATGAATTTGGTTTTAAAGTCAACTACTTATCCAAGCTATAAGTTTATATCTTGAATGGTATTCCTTCCCATCACTTAGAAAACCAATGATATGTTGTACATGGGGGGTTTGTTACAAGGTCCACCACTTGTCCAAGCTAGTTTCATTGAAACATGGATGAAGACAAGCTCCACCATTTGTTAAAGCTAGACTCCATTGAAATCTAGAAAATCCATTCTATGTTGTACATGGGGTTTTTGTTTTAAGGTCCAACACTTGTCCAAGCTAAGATCCATTGAAACATGGAGTAGAGAAACACTCCACCACTTGTCCAAGCTAGGCAACATTGATAGTAGTTGGTTTATTTTGAAGATCCACCACGTGTCTAAGCTAACTCTATTGAAACATAGAGAGAAGCAAAGGTCCACCAACTGTTCAAGCTAGGCTCCATTGAAACATGGACAGAAGCAAGCTCCACCATTTCTCCAAGATAGACTCCATTGAAACATGGAGAGAATCAAAGGTCCACCATTTCTCCAAGCCAAGATCTAGTTGTCCAACCTATAAGGTTATATCTTAAATGGTAATCTTTCTAATCACTTGGAATACCCATGATATGTTTTACATGGGGGTTTTGTTCCAAGATCACCACTTGTCCAAGCTAACTCTATTGAAACATAGAGAGAAGCAAAGGTCCACCACTTGTCCAAGCTAGTCTCCATTGAAACAAGGAGAGAAGCAAGCTCCATCATTTCTCCAAGATAGGCTAGCATGGATAAGTGCACCTTGAAACCAACCTTCCTATGAGGCAATAGAGCATATGCTACATATTTTATGTATGCCCCATGCCTCAAATTAAGAAGTTATAGATTAGAAGT